>NC_056573.1:26712503-26747503 GCF_018340385.1 Cyprinus carpio | reverse complement strand
ACACATTGTTTCCATTTGTCACACGTCTCCTAGCAACAAGGCACATGTTTCTGAGTTTGTTGTGATCAGATCAACTTGAAAGTCTAATAGTGTGTAAATGATCCTCAGTCACTATTTACAAAATCGGTAAGTGTATGATGCCTAGTGTTTTAAAAATCTGCTCAGATCTGTAAAGACTTGTAGTGTATTCCAGCCTTTATTCTATACGTTTTTAATATTATTATTATTATTATCATTGCCAATGAAGTATGAAAAAGACTTGATTCGAGATATCAGAATATTCCGCATCTCAAATAAATGCATCTTATTTTAATCATGTTCAGGCAATATTACTGAAAACCATATATTTCTATGGTGCACTGAGCGCTGTCTAGAGTCATTATTTCTATAATGATATAATCTGACAGATTTTATGAGCGAGAGGAAGCGATAGAGAGTGACTGTACAGTATGTTTATAGTCATTCAGCATGAAATCAGAAGCTGAGGTTGATGTTGTCTGTGTTTGTGATTAAAACATTGAACTGAGACGGAGACAGAGCTTTTATAACCTTGTCATTCTGCTTTTTTGAGCTTTATTGCATTTCGAGGAGTATCGTTTTTCTTTTAAAATAATGTTTTATTTATTGTCATCTTTTATCTGTCATTTTATGGATGTCTATGAAAACTAAAGTTAAAGTTTTTTTTTTGTTAAGGCTATTTTCAGATGTGCTGAATATCATAATATATACAACATTTATATATATATATATATATAAAGTTCAGTATAAGTTCAGTACAGCATCTATGACATGAAAATAATTCTGACTCATCCTTAATTTTGTAAAATCAACAAAACAAATCACATTTACAATAATGGAAAATGGAATTAAAAATTGGACATAATTTTAAGATTTTATTTACATGTATTCAATTCAAGAGGCAATACTTTTAAATTTTTTAATGTCCATTTTAAGTGCATTAATGTGAAGTTCGGAAATGATACTTTTTATCGAACTGCATCCTTTCTTCATTCTTTGGTTTGGGTTTTACAGAACAAAATGGACTATTTTATTCAAATATTACAATTTCAGCAATGAAATCCTCAATATTATCTTATTTTTCACGTGTCATGGTGCGAGTCTTTGTAGTATAATGTACAGTATGTTTTAAAGCGTGATAATGTACAATATGTGTGAAGTAATGAGAGTTTTATTTTTCGGCCTGCATGTCGTTCAGGACGCTTGGTTTATAGCTCTTCAGACGTCTAGTGTTTGAGTATGTGATGTACAGTCTGCCCTCAATAACTAATGTGTGTGTGTGAGAGTGTTTGACTGTACTGTATATATTTTTGGTTGTTCGTTTGAGGAAAGTCCGTGCTGTACTTGAACACATTTCATTTCAACAGAACTTTTCAGACTAAACTCATTTCAAGCTGAACCAAACCAAGTAAGCGTCTGTAAGTGTCCGTCTCTAACACTGAACATCCATGGCTTGTGTGTTTGTACAGATCATTAGCTGGTTATGATGATGTAAACATAAAAACAAACCATACAAATAAAGCCTATATGGAAAATACTCTGGGTTTTTGCATTTGAGTATGATTTACTGTGTATTATGTGAATCTGTTTCCTCTCAGGTCTAGAGCCATGTTTAGTGTATTCTGGGTAAAAACAAATGACATGCAAAGAGCGTCGGCCACGTTTATGGCTGAATAATTTACATGGTATTATACACATCATTACAGACATCGTTTTAAAAACAGCATTCGATTTTACATGCTTCTAGTAAAACCGAACACTACAGTTTTTTAAATGTACAACTAATAAAATAATTAGATTTTTGAACGAGAAATTCTCATGTGGAAATACTGCATTAAAAAAGTAAAATCCAAAAATAGGATTCAATTTCTTTATGCAAAATATTGTTATATGTCTTTTGATTTTGGAGTGAAATATGACTCCAATATAATTTTTCTTTCAGTTTCCACTTATTATTATTATTATTTAAATGTTTTGAAACTTGCCATAGAAAAAGAGTTTGAATGATGAATTCTTCTTCTTCTCATATTGGTCGAATTGTTCAACCCTAGAAATGCGTCTTCGGCTAACATTGTATGTTTTTAAAGCTTTTCTTCTCGTCATTTTATTTTTCATATTTGTGTTTTGATTGTCAAGTATTTCTTTTCATCCTGTGATGTTCTGAAGAAACCAGCCACTGATGAAACATCCCAGAAATATCACCAAAAACTTTTTCCGTGAATAATCAGTTGCGTTTAAATGTTTTTAAAAGAGTCTCTTCTGCTCACCAAGGCTGCATTTATATGATCAGAAATGCAGTAAAATCAGTAATATTGTGAAAAAATATTACAATTTAACATATCTGTTTTCTATGTGAATATGTGTTAAACTGTAATTTATTTCTGTGATGCGCAGCTGTATTTTCAGCATCATTACTCCAGTCTTCAGTGTCACATGATCTTCAGAAATCATTCTAATATGATGATTTGCTGCTCAAGAAACATTTCTGATTATTATCAATGTACAAAAAATGTTGTGCTGCACAATATTTTCGTGGAAACTTTGATACTTTTTATTTTTCTGGATTCACAGATGAATAGAAAGTTCAAAAGAACAGCATTTATTTGAACATTTTGTAACATTCTAACATTTTTTTGACACTTTTGATCAATTTAATGTATCCTTGCTGAATAAAAGTATTAAATTCTCTCTCTCTCTCTCTCTCTCTCAAAAAAAAAGAGCACTACTGTATGGCACTTTTATCAGTAATAATAGCTGATGCCAAACATTAGACATATTTTAAAAGCATGTGTGTTACTGCTGACAGCAGCGGCTCTTATCGGCGCTCACACACTTCCTGCAGCAGTGAGACTGCAAACACACACATCAAATAACCATCACTTTACATTCACATCAACTCAGAGAAAACTAGTGCAGGTCAAAGGTTCGAATCCATCCTGACTTCTCAGCCCGGTATTTTTTAAAATATAAACTACAATATTTTCATAATAGAAGTGCAACGTGTATTTTTTTAAAAACCGAACCACAAAATTAATTCAAATTGCTGTCAGATTACAGATGTTCCTTTGACTATTTTTGAGTCAGTTTTTTAGTGTTTTATGTTTTAACAATTTGTAATTTGTTTTATTATATAAGTTAGCATAGTTCTTTACTCTAGTGGTAAAAAGTTATTTCTAATTTTAAGCAATTATTATCATCATCATCATCATTTACAATGATTGTATGTCATTGTTTGTAATTATAATTTATTATTATTATTATTATTATTATTATTATTATTATTATTATTATTATTATTATTATTATGATTATTATTGACAGTGAAGTATGAAAAATACCCCCCCCCCCACAGGACTACTTCTTATTCATAATAGAAGTGTATAGTGTAATATATATATACAATTTTGCTGTTAGATTACAGATTTTCATTCAGTTATTTTTCTGTTTCATTGTTTGTAATGATAATTTTGTATAGGTTTTTTATTCATTTCAATAAATTATTCTTATTACCATTGCCAGTAAAGTATGAATAACATAAATAAAAATTATGCAATAGAAGTACAATATGTATTATTAAATATTAAATATATTACCATAAAAATTAAATATATTTCCTTAAAATTACAGACTTTCCTTCAATTTCTTTGTTTTAATGTTTGTTTTTTAATGTTTATCTAAGCAATTACTAGTCTTATTATAATTGTCAGTGCAGTATGAAAACTACTTTTTTCTAATGTACCCATAATGTAATGTTCTGTCTATGATGCAGGAGAAAGGGGAAGTGACATCATAGTGGATCATTTGTGTACGTGTTTATTTTTGATGCATAATTGATGCAATAGGTTCGTATTCACAATTTAAGCATCATTTTATTTTTAATTTGAAAATGTTGATAATTACAAATAGTTTTTGTGTGTGTGTGTGTGTGTGTGTGTGTGTGTTCACAGCGAACCTCCAGACCAGCATTCATGAGACTTCATAGAGACACTGAGGTGTGTATGACAATAACGAACCTACACATTAAAAAAACAATGCACACAAAAAAAAAAAAAAAAAAAAAAAAAAATCCCAATGCATTTAAATCAAGTAAATAGTGCTGTAACAGGTGAGCTGTTATCTGGTATTGAGTTGTTTGCTGATCTGTTAGTCTTGCACTATAGTTTCCACATGAGTGTATTTGTTATTTGATGTACCAGAATCCAGCCACAGATGTGTTTGGGAAGGCGGGACTTCCTGTCTTCTGTAAATATCACTTCCTCCTCCCATAGTGTTACACAGACAGAAATAGAAAGCTCTGATATCAGACTCAACTAGCAACTTTATCACGATTAATGTCTAGTAGCTTGATTTCACAACTTTGCTGTAAAGTATTAAGGTCAGTCTCAAGAAAACATGTGAGGTTATACAATATATCATCCAATATATATATATATATATATATATGTATATCACTGCATTACTGTAATTTAAATCTGAGGGGAATTCATGAAAATGTCATGAAGATACTACAAACCAATGTCAAAATCGAAGTCAATGCAAAAAAAAAAAATATATATATATATATATATATATTATTATTTTATTTTTTTCCCCATGATTAGATTTTGTTGGAAACATTAAGATTAATGCAAAAAACATTTTGCTTTTGAGTATTTCATAATATACTAAAAAGTAATTTTTATGACATTTTGATGAACTTCGCTAAAATTACAGTAATGTATATTTTACAGCAAAAAAAAAATATATGTAATTTTGCATTACAGTAATAAAAATTTTAGTAAAATGAATTTTCAATTAAAAATGATTGCATTAATATTGTTAATCATATTATTAACATTTATTTTGATTTTGGAGTGAAATATGACCTGCACATGATCTTGAGATTCAGCTGATGGTAGCAGAGAAAAAATATTTAGGTAACATTTTCTTTGTCCATGTTTCTGTATGATAGTAGAATATTTACTTTGATAAACCTGATTTTCATTTTTTAATCACAGTCCTTCAGCCAATAAACCAGAGCTCAGTCAGATACTGTAAAAGTTTACTCATGGCAGTCATATGTGTGTATGTGACAGGACAAGCTATCAAAAAGAAATATATATATATATATATTACACAAATAAACTGAGAACATTAGTGGCACGATATGTGGAGGGAGACGAGATGAGTGACAGGTGAGGGCTGGTTGTCATGGTTACAGGTTTTGGCAGCACTGCAGTCTGTTGCCCTTCTGGCCGTCTGTAGTCGGCGGGACACTGATGTCCACTACGTTGTTTCCCGGCGACTCGTCATGAGCCGATCGGTCAGCGATTTGCTTCTGTGATACAATGCGATAAATTTCTACAGATGCAGGAGAAACGGAGAGAGAAAGAGTAAGAGAACGAATGCAGATTATTGCCAATAAATCAGAGAGTTTATTTGGATGAGCCTCGCTCAAAGTCACTGTGAAATAGTTGATATAAACTGCTGAACTGTTGATTGTTATGGTTATTATGAACCCATTAATGCCCCCCCCCCCAGAATCTTAACTGTATTTTTTTATTAATATATTTTCTTTTTCATTTTTTTATTTTAATTTTAGTTTAATTTTAATATGTTTTTTTTATGCTATTTATTTATTTATTTATTTATTTATTTTTCACTTTTTCACTCACAAAAAGAAAAAAGCATATGCATATATATATATATATATATATATATATATATGTGTGTGTGTGTGTGTGTGTGTGTGTGTGTGTGTGTGTTTATTTATTTATTTGTTGCTTTAACATAATGAGAAATTGAGGGTACTATTACGGGGAAAAAAAAGGT
Source organism: Cyprinus carpio (assembly GCF_018340385.1). Classification (NCBI taxonomy): domain Eukaryota; kingdom Metazoa; phylum Chordata; class Actinopteri; order Cypriniformes; family Cyprinidae; genus Cyprinus; species Cyprinus carpio. Next base: position 26,741,674 of record NC_056573.1, on the reverse strand, counting down.
AAAATCTTAAAACAGGATTCAGTTTCTTTATGAAATATGACGTGTACTTGATAATTAAATTTCTTTTATATATATATATATATATATATATATATATATATATATATATATATATTTGTTCATATTATATATATTTTCGGTATTTCCGTTTTTAGATATTTCTTCATATTATATATACTTCAACTTAAACATTTATTTTGCTTTAAGTTTTTCATCTAATATTTTGGTTTTATTTATTTCGGCTTTATTTCAGTTAAAAATGTTTTTAATAGTTTTAGTTTTAATGATAATAACCCTGCTCTTGGTGTATTAACGTTCAGTGAATGTAAAATTTGTTACTCCAGTTTATCTTTTTTTTTATATATATAATTGTGAAACGTATCAAAATACACTGAAAATACACAGAATTTTGGATTTGATGCTGCATTACATCATCTAGCAGAGAATGATTATGAAATCGCTTCATTGTAAGTGTGAATATTTACACCCCAATCTAAAACATCTCTCTAAAAATCCCCATAATTTCTGGCAGGCAATCGCAGCTTACCAGATGGCAGATGCTGCACTTTTAAAGTTACATAAGACGGCTCTGTAGCTGTCATGGGAATCATGTTAGTTGGTTTACTGCTACTGTGAGGAAGCGCTCGACTAGAATGATGCTTCATATGGGTTTGTACCTGTTAGGATGTTCTTGAAGGCCTCCTCCACGTTAGTCGAGTCCAGAGCGGACGTCTCGATGAATGACAGGTTATTTTTCTCTGGAAGCAAACAGAAGGTGTTTAATATCACCTGCTCTTAAAAATATCCCCTGACAACATAAACTTTCATGCAGAGCTTGTTCACAAAACACGAGCAGAATTAATTTCCGTGCATTTCAATTGCATGCATCAATTTTACTGCGTTTGAAAGACGTCTCTTCTGCTCAACAAGGATGCATTATTTGATTAAAAATACAGTAAAAACAGTGAAATATATTTGGAATTTAAAATAACAGTTTTCTATGTCAAAATCTGTTAAACTGTAATTTATTTCTGTGATGCACAGCCGAATTTTCAGCATCATTACTCCAGTCTTCAGTGTCACATGATCTTCAGAAATCATTCTAATATGATGATTTGCTGCTCAAGAAACATTTCTGATTATTATTAATGTTGAAACCAGTTCAGTCATTATTTTGGCGGCAGGTTTTGCTCTGAAGGGTTCAGATTCTGAGCTGTCCACAAAAAAACCTCACTGAGGTTTGACTAATGCAATTACCAGAATTTTTAACACGCAACAGATATAAACTTCCATGCAGAAGTGATACAGGTCTGTAAATAAAACTGGACAAGATTAAGCAGATAGACGATTCCGACAAGACTCTAAGTGATCATGTGCCTGTGTAAGGAGGAGCTGGGGATGGAGGAGGGTGAGCGCAGGTCTGTGTGACTGAGTAAAGCAAGTGTGAGTATGGATGAACTTGTATATCATATTACAACGTAGTGGGAGGAGTTACAATCAGATGTTTTTATCAGCTGTTTGGACTCTCATTCTGACGGCACCCATTCACTGCAGAGCATCCATTGCTGAGACACTGATGCAATGCTACATTTCTCCAAATCTGATGAAGAAACAAACTCATCCTAATGTTGGATGGCCTGAGGGTGAGGATGTTTAAGTTTTCATGTTTGGTTGAACTATTCCTTTAATGGTCTAAAATACTGTCATTCTCCACAGCTTTGCATTTTGTCTACATAAATCAGACAAACAAAAGGAGCAGCAGTTTTCCCCCTCAGCTCTTCAGAGGACTGTCGTGTGGTGTCTCTAGGGTTGGCTGTACCTGAGAAAGCGCGCGCCTCGTCGGTGGGAACGGCTCTCAGGTGGCGCAGGTCGCTCTTATTCCCCACCAGCATGATGACGATGTTGTTGTCAGCGTGATCTCGCAGCTCTTTCAGCCAGCGCTCCACGTTCTCATAGGTCAGATGTTTGGCGATGTCGTACACCAGCAGCGCGCCGACCGCGCCACGATAATACCTGCAGACGTCAGAAGACCATAACCACAGTCTGAGCCAAAATATCAAACATCACTATTTCTATTGCTCACAGTTTTAGTTTTAGTATTTATTTCATATAGTTAGTAAATAAATGTAACTTTATTGTTAATTTTATTTATTTTTGGCAATGTTGCCTTGGCAACAATTTTTGTTTAGATGTTGTTTTTCATTTAATATTTATATTTTAAAAAATAACAAATATTTTTATTTGTTTTACTTTCGCTAAATACATTTTACTTTATTTTTTTATTTAATTAATTTTAGCTGGGTTGACTTGGCAACTTATTTCAGTTTGTTCATTGCTTATTTTTGTTTAATTTTAGTTTTCAGCTAATATTTATATTTAAAAAAAATATTTTTAATTGTTTTACTTTTAGTTAGCAATGCTGTCTCTATCACTATTACTTATAGTTAAGAGTTCAGTTTTAGTTTTTATTTTATTTCTTTAGTTAATAAATTTGATTTATTTCTCATTTAGCAATGTAACAACTTATTTGTTTTTTCCATGTAATATTTATATTTTTACAAATTAACAAAAATGTTTTTAATAGGTTTAGTTCACAATTATACCCCTGCTTTCACCATTACTATTGCTATAGTTCAGTTAATTCAGTTAATAAATACATTTTATTTTATATTTTATATTATTTAATTTTAGCAATGCTGATTTGGAAAATTATTTCAGTTAGTTGTAGGCAACATTGCTTATTTTTATTTAGTTTTAGTTTTTATTTACTTAGTAATATTTTTTTTATTAAGTTAATTTTACTTTATTTAGTTTAGCTGTAGTTTTTATCTAATATTTATATTTAAACAAATTAACAAAAGAGGTTTGATCACATCGCCAACACTAATAAAAAATACAATGGCTGAAAGATTAAAATAAAATGATACGAAATACATTTTATACAAGATACAAAATATAAAAATAAAACAGTTTAATGGCTGAGGTGAAGGATGCAAATGTTATTTTTTAAAAGGGGAACCAAAACCACATCTGTTCACTTATCAACAGCCACAAATGCAAATTATTTTATACTGCGGCATATTTGTTACGTTTAACTTATATATACTTGTTTCTTTATCTTTTCTTGCATAAGAATTACTAATAAAAAGTAGAACCATAACTTGAAACAAAATAAACTTTAACTGAAATATAATAGTGATTTTATTTCAGCTACATTTTAATCGGCAACATTTTTCATTTTCATTTAGTTTACCTTGGTGTACAAAAATAACAAAACCTAAAATTGCACTAAAAATAAATACAAACTTGAAATGACAAATACACATGACAAACAAAATTACTAAAAACTTTCAAATCAAAATTTTAAATTTTCAAATATTTTTGAAAAATTCTGAAATTTCAGCACATTAATAAAAACTATAATAGTGCATCAATGATACTGAAATAGCACTGGGTAGAACTGTGGTTTTCTTTGAAGTACTTTGTTAATAACACAATGCTAAATGGTAGTCGCTCAGTATTACAGTATACTGTATATAGTTGTATTTCCCATCTGAAGCATGACTGTACTCACGCAGAGGTGATGGCCCTGTACCGCTCCTGTCCTGCTGTATCCCAGATCTGTGCTTTTATCGTCTTGCCGTCCACCTGGATGCTCCTGGTGGCGAACTCCACTCCTATCGTGCTCTTGCTCTCCAGATTGAACTCGTTCCGTGTGAAACGCGACAGCAGGTTACTCTTCCCGACGCCTGAATCTCCAATGAGAACAACTGAGAGCAGCATTTAATTGTTAATACTTTAATATCAAGGATGCATTAAATTGATCAAAAGTGACAGTGAAGTCATTTATAATGTTACAGAAGATTTCTATTTCAAATAAATGCTGTTCTTTTGAACTTTCTATTCATCTGTGAATCCTGAAAAATAAAATGTATCACGGTTTCCACAAAAATTATTGTGCAGCACAACTGTTTTCAACATTGATAATAATCAGAAATGTTTCTTGAGCAGCAAATCATCATATTAGAATGATTTCTGAAGATCATGTGACACTGAAGACTGGAGTAATGATGCTGAAAATTCAGCTGGGCATCACAGAAATAAATTATATCTTTACAGATATTCACATTGAAAACAGCTGTTTGAAACTGTAATAATATTTCATAATTTTACTGTTTTTAATGTATTTTTGATTAAATACATGCAGCTTTGGTGAGCAGAAGAGCAGAAACCCCCAAACTTTTGAGTAGTAGAGCGCATAAACATACGAAAGCGGTAGATATTCATGGAGTCAGGCCAATAATTGATTCAAAAACACCTATCTTACACAATAATTAGAGATTTAAGCCACCAAAATATGAGGAACCAAATCCCGGGAATCTGAGACAGAGATAAAATATTAAAGGAAAACAGGTAAATAATCTCACTGTCGTAATAAAAGATAGAAAATCACAATGTTTATTTTTTTCACTGTAGCCTACAAAAATGACATTAACCCCTATAATAATGGCTGTTCACCTTTTTTTTTTTTTCCTGGTCCCATATATATAAATATAAGAATAATGTTAGTTTAAAGACCAGTAAGAAAATATCAGTGGTTGGTCAATTATGGAAGCAGATTAGTCTCAAATATAATTCACGCAAAAAACACGATTCACACATGCGTAGACAATTTCACATGCATGAAACCTAATTCACGTACACACAAAAAAAATTCACGTGCGTGAAAAAAAAAAATATATTAACAAAAAGCAATTCACATGCGCAAAATAAAATTATATACTCATAAAATACATTTCACAAATGCAAAACACAATTCGTAGATATACAACTGTGCACAAAAACCTTTGAATGTTTAAAATGTACGAGTGTCTGAATGTACAAATCGTCATTTACTACGAATCCACTCGGATTTGTGTGTGTGTGTTTTGAGACTTTCCTGGCAGAGCTCTCTTCCCACGTGGGTCTGTCGTACTCTTTTGCCAATCAGATGCGAGCTTACCATTCAACCAATCATATCATAAGCCACTGAGAGTGCATTCAGAAGCTCGCAGAGTCGCAGGATCGGGGAGACGTCAAGAGAGAAGCCCATAGAAGCCCTGGCGTTACATTTTAAAATACTATACAAATTAATCAGAATACTTACTCCTGCTCACTCACGCCAAAGAACTCCCCGCTCAAGCTCGCCGTCTCTGCAAGATTAACGATGGCAGTTTGCACGCACAGCTACTAGAAGATTTACATCTGTCAGACAGGTTGCTGACGTCATCAAGCTTAGTTTGAGTCTGCGCGTCAGAAACGGAAGTGCTAAAAATCGCTAAAAATGGGCTTCACTTGTCTCAGTTGAGTTCCAATTGGGTCGCTGTGTCCATTTCTTTTACTGTCTATGGGATTACTGATGTAAAGGCTTAATTTTCCATTCTAATTAATCCATATTGCGCAAAAGGTGCGCAGAATCGTGCTCCTTGAATGCACTCTCAGTGGCTTATGATATGATTGGTTGAATGGTAAGCTCGCATCTGATTGGCTAAAGAGTACGACAGACCCACGTGGGAAGAGAGCTCTGCCAGGAAAGTCTCAAAAACCACACACACACAAATCCGAGTGGATTCGTAGTAAATGACGATTTGTACAATCAGACACTTGTACATTTTAAACATTCAAAGGTTTTTGTGCACATTTGTATATCTACGAATTGTGTTTTGCATTTGTGAAATGTATTTTATGAATATATAAATTTTTATTTTGCGCATGTGAATTGCTTTTTGTGAATATATATTTTTTTTTTCACGCAAATTAAATTTTTTTTGTGTGTACATGAATTAGGTTTCATGCATGTGAAATTGTCTATGCATGTGTGAATCGTGTTTTTTGCGTGAATTATATTTGAGACTAATCTGCTTCCATAGTCAATTTCTTTCATTTTGAACTGTGTGTCCCCCTGCATCACTCGTTCTCTCTTTCTTGGTTTTGAAGGCCCATTACTCAAGATCTGATTCCCATATAAGATCTGGAATATAAATAGTTGTATGGACTACTTGTGATGTCCATTTTAGGAGTTCAACACCCCCAGTGGCCTTCCACTTTCATCATGGCTCAGACAGTCTACAGAACATCTCATGTTGTGCTTCACGTAAAAAAGAAGGTCAGTAAAGGATGGCACGGTTTTCGTTTTCCTTTAAAGCTGTGAACGCGTTTGCGTTGACTTCCTTCGGCTCAGGCTGATATCCTCACGCCGTCTTGCTAGGAAGCCAAGTCGAACTTTGATCCTCACATTATGCTGATTTTGTGAAAAGAGAATGTCACAGATTTGCAGCGTCAGACTTTGATCAGGTGTTGTGATACAATCAGTAACGAATGTTAGGAATGTAACGAATCAGCTGCAGGACACAACTTCAGCATGTGGCCTCGTTATTATCACGCATGCTATTTTTAAATTTGTCGCGATCCTACCTAGCTAACAAAAACACGTTCTATGAATGTTGTGCTAACGGTTTTTTTTTTTTCTTAGTTTTTCCAGTTTCTTAAAGTATTAAGAATATTTCTTCTTGGTTACGTGAACGTTACAGAAACATTATGAGGATTTTTGAATGTTCTCTCAACGTTTAAAACATTTTTAATATCTAAAGAACGTTTATTCTTAGTTATGAGAATGTTAGAAGAACGTTTCATTGTAACATTTTGAAAACATTCTGAAAATGTTACATTTGAACGTTCTCTCGATGTTTAAAACACCCATTTTTATATTTAAATCATGTATTTCTTGGTTATGCGAATGTTAGAGGAACATTCCATTCTACTGTTTTGAAAACATTATAAAATGTTATTTCTGAATTTTTTTTAACGTTTTTTTATGTATTATTATTTCTTCTTGGATATTTGAATGTTAGAGAAACATTTCATTCTATTATTTTGAAAATATCATGAGAATGTTACATTTGAATGTTCTCTCAACATTTAAAACACCCATTTTTTAATATCTAAAGAACGTTTATTCTTAGTTATGAGAATGTTAGAAGAACGTTTCATTGTAACATTTTGAAAACATTCTGAGAATGTTACATTTGAACGACACCCATATTTTAAAAAAACCAACTTTTATATTTAAATCATGTATTTCTTGGTTATGTGAATGTTAGAGGATCATTCTACTGTTTTGAAAACATTATAAAATGTTATTTCTGAATTTTTTTTAACTTTTTTTATGTATTATTATTTCTTCTTGGATATGTGAACGTTAGAGGAACATTTCATTCTATTATTTTGAAAATATCATGAAAATGTTACATTTGAATGTTCTCTCAACGTTTAAAACATCCATTTTTTAACATCTAAAGAACGTTTTTTTCTTATTTATGAGACCATTAGAGGAACATTTCATTGTAACATTTTGGAACCATTCTAAGAATGTTACATTTGAATGTTCTCTCAACGTTTAAAACACCCATTTTTATATTAAAAGAATGTTTTTCTTGGTTATGTGAATGTTAGAGGAACATTCCTTTCTATTATTTTGAAAAAAAATTATGAGAGGTTTGCTTTTGAATGGTCTTTCGACGTTTAATACACTTTTTTTTATCGGTTATGTGAACGTCAGAGGAACATATCATTTTGAAACCCTTCGGAAAATGTTATTCCTGAATGTTTCCAGTTTAATGTATTAAGAGCATTTCTTCTTGGTTATACGAACGTTAGAGTAACATTCCATTCTATCACCTCGAAACGTTCTATTGTTAGTACTGAAAAATGTTACTGAACATTAAACCTGAGAACATACTAAAAACATCATAAGGACGTTCCGAAAACAATGTTCTATGAACGTTTCCTCTCAACATTACGAGAACGTATCAAATATGTCATAAGGACGTTCCATAGACAGAACTGTAAGAATAGGCTTATTTGTTCCAACATTTACACGATATTTCAACACGTTAGTGAAAGTTATGGGAATGTTTTAGTTGTTATAATCACTAGAAAGCATTAGATCGCAGTGCAGAATGAACCAGCGGTCGTTTTTGATCTTAAATGAGAACATGAACTCAATGGAGGGCTGCATCTCATTTCTGGCTCATATATATTTAATGCATGCTAAATCTCCATCATCCAGGCCCTGGTGCTCTATATCCCGTGTGAAAGCATCCAGCCATCGCAAACAGATGTTTCACTGATCGATGCCTCTGCGGGAGTTTCTGTCTCAAAGCCTGTTATTTCTGCCATGATTTCGGACGGGTGCCGCTGCGAAAAGACGTTTCCTGATACAACAGGCGCTTAGATCGCTTGTCAGATCTGAAACAATGGATGGATTATGAATGATTACTCCTCTGCTCTGTATGAGGGAATGCAGAATTTACCTTTGAACAAGAAATCGTATTCATCATCTCTGTTGGCCATTGTAGAGAAGCCGCTCCGTCCTGCAGTCCGTCCAGAGGGAGGGAAATCCGATGATGATGTATTAATAACTCAGTGTGAGAAGAAAAGAATCAAATGAATATTAAAGACACACAATGCACCAGTGCCGCTGCTGCTGTCACACACCGCAGGAAGAGCGATCTGCTCGGTCTGCATTAGGGGAGGAGTCCCGAGCTCAGCTCTGGAGCGCGCGGCCGCTAGAGGGCGCTAAAAACACCGCAGCTGTGTGTGTGTTTACAGTCTCTTTATCATCAACATGTCTGGGGTTTCTTTAGCTACACCCACTGTCATGTCCCAGGGGTTTTTTTTTTCTTCTTTTTTTCAAACTAACAGATTCTTTCTGCAGTTTAATGGTCATATTAACATTTTGCACTAATTGATGTAGGTATATATATGAACACATTTTATTCTTTTTGCATAATTTCCCCAGACGTTAAGTCTTAAAATATGAAAATGCATCACCATTTTACAATATAAATATTAAAATATTTATTATTTTTACAATAGACATACACATTGCAGTTTTATTCAGTTTTGCAGAGATTACAACCTTCCCTCATTTCCAACTTCCAATTTAATAAAGTGTTTTTTTCCCCCTCATAAGGTAACAAAAGTGTCAGTAAGAAGCTCGGGATGAAATATAGAAATGAATATCAAGGTAAATATTATTTGAGAAGAGCATTTTTATTGTGTTTCAATTCCAGCTAAACAGTTTTGTCAGATTACGTAAGAAGTTTGAAAATATTATTTACCTGGGAGATAATCAGCATTAGTATAGAAAAGTATTTATTCAGCAAATTTATTCCAAGAATGTTCAAATGTAATTTCCATCACAGAATGCTATTAATCACAATTTGTACTTTGAGATATGGTTGAAATTATATTATTAGTAGACAAATAAAGAAACACTTTATAATGTTTATTTATTTATTTCAGTAATTAATATTTTTTATTTATTTTTTATTTTATTTTATATTTATTTATGCATTTTATGTTATTTCTTTTTATTTTTAATTAATTAATCTATTTATTTTACGTATTTTTTTATTTTATTTCTTTTTATTTTTTTATTAATTAATTTATTCATAATAATTGTTTTTTTATTTGTTCGTTGTTTATTAATTTTATTGTATTTTATTTGTATTTATTTTGCATACAACAGAAAGGCACTTCCCGAACACAGTCTCTGAAAGGCTTATTGGGAGAATCTCTGGACTCAAATTAGCAAACTAAAAGATAATGGGGAACATCAGGAAGCTAACAGAGGAAGCCAAGCGTTGGAGGAATTGAAGGCCTGGAGGAAATATGTGAGCTGACCTTCCATGACTCCACTGTACAGACAGGAAGTGAGGTGTAACTGCTGAATAAGCTTCCCAGCAGTGGGAAGAGAACACTTATATCATATACTAATATGGTAAGTGATTTGGCTTTTTGGAGTTTGGTTTTCAACATTCTCCCAGAGCTAGAAAGCTGCAATGCATGAAAATGGCAAGCTTAAGCAGCTTAGCAAAATGCTTGCACTGTATGTGTTTGGCAGATGCTTTTATCCAAAGTGATGCATTTTGTAGACTCAAAGACTGTGCATCATTTGAGCCACTTTATAAGAGCGCTCAGTGTGAAGACATCTGAGGTTTGGAGGAAGATTCTGGGATGGTTGTGAGAGGCTGTCGTCGAGGTGAGTGAGTCACATCACTTCCCATGGTAACATGCAAATGAAGGCTGGATTTAGATTCCGTCACATGACTTATAAAAAAAAAAACAAAAACAATTGAAATCTCCTAACAAAATAAATTACTGAAGTGTGTGTCTTTCACCAAAAAAACTGCAAAACTGCAAGAAAAATCACATATGAGATTGCAATTAGATTAACCCTATAAAACCTGAATCAAAACACTCTAATGATCAACATGATGAAAACTTCTGTCTGTGATTGATCGTTTAGAGTATTTTATCTAGTCAAAGCTCTTTTAGTGTAACTGTACAAACATCTTAAATCTTGACTGATTTTTATCAAGTGAACATAAGAATAACTTTAGTAATATTTCCAGATGAACACTTACTGGACTAAAGCAGCTCGGCTTTACTTGATTCTCCATAAGATCCTGTTCAAATGTGAGTCTCAAATCTGATCATCAGGCTTTTGAGGAACATTTATTTGTTCATCTCTCGATCATCACTGGATTGCATTGCATTATATGCTTGGATCTTTTAAATATCATCTTACTAAGACATATTACTGGAGATATAGAGTTACGACTGATATTTATATTATTTTATGTAAGTATCTACTGTACTGTTATAAAGATCTCATTGATTTACATTACAAGCAGAATTTCATCACTTTTTGTGCATTTTATTTATTTATTTATTTGTATAGATTTTGTCTAAAGTTTCAATAAACTCTTCCATTTCAAAAAAATAAACTAAAATCGTATTATTATTATTAAGGCTTTACAGGGTTAAATTGCAATTTTTGTGTAAGTCTCAGAAAAGGAGCCCAGCAGTTTACTACAGTTATAATGCATATACAGTAACACATACTGTACAACACACGTGTGTTCCTCCTGACAGACACTAGAGGGTGTAGTGTGCATGCAATGTACTCAAGTGTGCTCAGAAAGTGTTGAAGCTGCATGTTTTACACTTTTCTCTGGAACATCACAGTCAGGATGATTTCTGAATGAGGTGGGTGTTTTTTTTTTTTTTTTTTTTCTGTCGAATGACCCCTGTATATCCTGAAACCCAGCTAATAAAAATATGTTCTAAGGACGTTTTGTTAACGTTCTCATTAAGTTATGAAAATATTAACTCTGAATGTTCTGTAAATGTTCGAAATGTCCACTTTTTTATGTTTTAAAAACGGAATGTTTAGGGAACATTATGAGGATGTTACTTTTGAATGTTCTCTAAACATTCTAAAACAAACAGTAACATTTAAAAAACAGTAACATTTCAGAAATATATAAATGTATGTTGTGCTAACGCATTGTTAAAACCCAGATAACTTTAAAGGAACATTGTATTAACGTTTTTGGAAGAACATGTGTTCATAAACCTTCCAGAACCTTCTGATAACATTGCGTGTGTGCTGGGAACATCATATGTGACCCTGGAGCACAAAACCAGTCATAAGGGTCAATTTTTCGAAATTGAGATTTATACGTCATCTGAAACTGAATAAATCTTTCCATTGATGTATGGTTTGTTAGGATAGGACAATATTTGGCCGAGATACAACTATTTGAATATCTGAGGGTGATAAAATCATCTTTAAAGTTGTCCAAATGAAGTTCTTAGCAATGCATATTACTATTCAAAAATGAAGTTTTGATATATTTACAGTAGGAAATTTACAAAATATCTTCATGGAACATGTTCTTTTGTTCTAATGATTTTTGGCATAAAAGAAAAATCAATATTTTTGACCCATACAATGTATTTTTGGCTATTGCTTAAAATATACCCCATGACTTAAGACAGCTTTTGTGCTCCAGGGTCACATATGTGCTCTTTAAGATTTGCTTCTAATTTAATTTTTCATGTAAGCAATGATTCTTTAAAAGGATTTATTAAGACACAAATGATGGACATGATCTAATTCCTTGCAGAGATGCTCAGAGCAGATCATAACTTTGGCAAAGGTAATGAATCCTGGGGCAATGTGAATACGACAGTATTCCAAATATACTTGAGGTAAGACATTTCATATCCCTCGTGCATGAGCTCACATGAATCTGGAACATGAAGTGATTTTGACATCTTTTTTTTTTTGGCGTAAATTGGGGCAGAGCTGTCATTTTAATATCCCACGTAATGGACTTATTAAGGGCTTGTATCAGATAGATACCTGCTCTCAGAGATCTGTGTCTCTCGGCTGATTGTCAGGGGACTGACGTCCTCAGAGAGGCTTTTATGAAGCTGTGAGTGTCTGTCATCTGATGTTCTCTCATTCAGTACAGATGGTGAGGACACCTGAACAACAGACCATCAGCACCAGACCGATGGAGACTGATGGATGTCAAGCAGTAACAGGACACATTTAGTGGTGCTATTTTAGACGCAAACTGTAGTTTTTATTTTATTTGAATTAATTTGATTGCAAAAAAAAAAAAAATGTAATGATAAAAAATATATATATATTTTTATTAGTGAAATTGAACTATGAAATTAACCTAAAACATAAACCTCAACCTAAGCTTAAATCTAAAACCAAACACATTTGATTTGATTTTATTAGGAATTTTTTCTTTTTTTTTCTTTTTGTTAATGAAATATAAAATTAATAGAAAGTGGTTCATAAAATTGAACAGTGAAATTAACCAAACACCTAAACCTGAAGGATAAACCTAAAACCTAGCACATTTATTTTTTATTTTTATTTATTTTTATTTTTTATTTAATTTTACTGTTTGTATTTTTAAAATGAAGAATATAAGAACATTTACTACAATTTTATGTTCTATTTTAATTAGTTTAAAATTTGTATTTTATTTTTAAAATTAAAAAAGGACATTTTTTTATGTTAGTGAAAACTAAAACAGAAACGTGTTATTTATTTATTTATTTACCCAAAAAATATGCTTTTTTTTAAGGGAAACATAAAATTATGGAAAGGAGAACCATGACATTGACGAACATGAAATAGAAAAAAAAAATCCTCATGTTACACTCCTCCTATATGGGATCAGAACTTGTGTGGTTGTTTTTTACAGCTAGTTTAAAAGAGTGAACGGCATTAAAATAGTTTTTAATAAAAACTTTTTCAAATTTATGTTAATTCTTGTTCATTGTTCATAAAAGTTAACAGTTTTGTTATATGCTTTATTGCAACAAATGGCAAGAAAATAAGAAAAAAATAATAATAATGCATTCATTAATTGAAAAAAGCTGCCAATGGAACAAAATAAAATACAGACAGAAACCCAGGTAACAAATTTATGTTATAAAAACATTGTGGAAACAAAATGTTTCTAAAATGTTGAAACGTCCAGTTTTCTTTTTCATCGTAAGGACTTTGAGAGAATGTTGATCTCAGTGATATGAGAACGTATATCAAATATAATAGTCACAAAATCATTCCATAACTATTACTTTGAGAACGTTTTGTCCTAACATTTATATAACTTTGTGAGAACATTCTATGTTGGATGGGAAGGAATCTTTGAAATATATCAAAAACAGTCTCATATACTCACACAGTTTTGCTGTATAGGATTGCATTGCAAGATATTTCAGTCCCTCCATACATGTCACATGACCAGTGTGTTTGCTCATGTGTGTTTAGATGTTAAACATGAGTGTGAAAATGCTTTCCTGGTTCACACTGCTGGGCTTTGGGTCTCACAGGCTTTGACCCAGATCACAGCAGGTCACGACTCACAGACAAGGACTCTGTGCAGAAAATATACTCTGAAATCAAGTTGAAACAGGTTGAAAAGCTGAACAAGACCGGTACTTTATCTTTGCATGTGCATTCATTCTGTATTGTGATGTTTATAACGTTCCTTTATAGTCCAGTGCTCAGAATGAATCTCTCTGTGTTAAATCCTGTTGCTGAGAGTTTTCTCCTTAAGTGAATCTGTGTGAATCACAGCCTAAATATTACTGCAGCTCAGTTTTGGAATTATACTGTATAATAGTCAACCACTGAAGTGAAAGACAATCTGATGCAAAACCCCATGTATTTCAGCATAAGAAAGACTGGTTTTGCTGCTGCTGCAGGGTGTATTTTTGGTGATTCTGTTGGGAGAAAAGATGCAATAAAAATGACATCTGACACTGAACTCACGCAGAAATGCTCACGCTGCAGATATAAGCTTACTGTACACTTCAATTCCAACTGAAATACATTTAATTATAGTATTATATATTCATGTTATTAAAAACATTTTGATCTAAAGGCTTCTAATCAAATAAAGTTAACATTTTTGGTTACTTCCCAGGTTATTTCTTAGGTTATTATCGTTAACTAAAACTTATTAAAACCAATTAAAAAAATCATTATTTAAAATAAAATAATATTTAAAAAATACATATTTCAGCTAGCTTGCAAGACAACATTAAAATTTTAAAATAACTCAAAATAAATCTGAAATAAAAAAATATAAAAAAATATATAGACATGTTTTAAAATAAAAAAATATATAATATAAATGACAAAAACAAAACAAAATTACTAAAACTGTAAAATAAAGATGAAAGCAGAAAATATGAGTATACAATGTAATTCAAAATATTAACAAAAACTATATTTTATATAATATACAAATAGTGATTTTAAAATAACATCTGCTAAATCTGAGAATCTGAAAAAACTCTTCACTTCCATTCTTTATTTACTCTTTATTTATCTCTGCTTTAATTAATAATGATAATCTTGAGGATAATTGCAGACAGACACCCACTGAACATCATGTATTATGTATACCTTCACTTCACCGTCTGTCTTATAATGATCTTTAATTGAATAGAGTTTGACTGCAGAGACTGTGGCAAATATTGATACTGTGATAATGAGCTGCATTTATTGTGCTGTCACAGCATGTGTGTTATATAGAGGGCATGTGATATTGTTAAGGACACAAACTTCCATTAAAACATTATTCTATCCATATCAAATCCATATCAAATTATAGTTTTGACATAATTTAACTAAGGTTCATTGTTGTTCTCCATGGTAGCTGTATTCAAAACCTTTTTTAAAAACTGTTTTATAATATGCATTATGAGATGTAAAAATCTTTTCAATTGTAAATAAAACAAAGTAAGTTTTACAAGATGATATTTCTTTCTTTCTACATCAGAATTTACCAATTATAGATATTTTGAAGAATGTTGGTAATCAAATAGCTGCTGGTAGCCATTGACTTCCATAGTATGGAAAAAAAAATACTATTGGAAGTCAGTGGCTACCGACAACTCATAAAGCTTTGAAACAGAGTTTGACAGAATTTAAATTTTTGTGTGAATTATCCGTTTAATTCAATGGGTTATTTGCCATTTCTTAGTAAATCCTATACCATTTTTAGTGTGTCAGCACAGATGCATGTAATTAGGGATAGTTTGTTCTGTATTTAGTTTCTATTGATGGAAGAAAGCTTCACTTCCAGCTCAACACTTCATG
This sequence comes from Cyprinus carpio, assembly GCF_018340385.1. Taxonomy (NCBI): domain Eukaryota; kingdom Metazoa; phylum Chordata; class Actinopteri; order Cypriniformes; family Cyprinidae; genus Cyprinus; species Cyprinus carpio. Next base: position 26,726,142 of record NC_056573.1, on the reverse strand, counting down.
TTGTGAAGCAGTTTCTGCTGTGTCTGACAGGATGTTCACATCAACTCCTGCATCATCTCTGGAACATGTTGACCATGATTCCTCATTAGATGATACAAGTCAGCATGTTTAGTGAGTGAGTGTGATAAAAATACCACACAGCTAATGCAGCTCCCCAGCCAACAGGGAACAGTCTCATAGCTTTTAAAAACATTATGTAAATGTTAAGACAAAACATTCTTAAAGTCATGTTAATGGAACATACTTATAACTTGAAAAACGTTGTGAAATCAACATTCTGGCAACGTCCTTACGATGTTATTTGTGACCCTGGAGCACAAAACCAGCCTTAAGTGTCAATTTTTCGAAATTGAAATGTATACATCATCTGAAAGCAGAATAAATAAGGTTTCCATTGATGTATGGTTTGTTAGGAGGACAATATTTGGATGAGATACAACGATTTGAAAATCTGGAATCTGAGGGCGCAGAAAAATCCAAATATTGAGAAAATCATCTTTAAAGTTGTTCAAATGAAGTTCTTAGCAATGCATTTTACTAAGCAAACATTTTTTTGTAACCTTTAAATAGCGTTCTAATAACGACAAAAAAAAACTGAATATAACGTTCTTAGAAAATTTTAAATAAATGTTCAGATAATGTTATATTTGGTTAAAAAGAATGTTAGTACAGTGTTGTAAGGAACGTTTTTGTAACCTTTAAATAGCATTCTAATAACGTCAAGAAAACTGAACATAACAGTCTTAGAAAATTAAAAATAAATTAAAATGAAATAATGTTATATTTTGGGTAAAAATAACATTAATACAGTGTTGTAAGAAACGTTTTTGTAACCTTTAAATAACGTTTTAATTTTGTCAACAAAACTGACCAACGTTCTAAAAATTATTTTTAAATTCAAATAACATTATATTTGGGATAAAAATAATGTTAGTACAGTGTTGTAAAGAACTTTTTGTAACTTTTAAATAATGTTAGAATCACAACAAGAAAACTTGACATTTTAACATTTTTAGAAAATTAAAAATAAACATTCAAATGGGTGGAAATGCAGTTAGTAGAACATTTAAATAATGTTTTAGGAACCTTTAAATAACATTCTAATCACAAGAAGAAAAAAAACTGTGCATTTGAACAGTCTTAGAATATCAAAAGCTGGCGAAATGTCTTTCAGAAAACTTGACAAAAACTACATAAAACAAAAAAACGTTTGGAAAGTTGTGAGTTTTATAAACTGGGACCTTTAGAAAGGGATCATGCCATTGTAAAGATTGGACCCCGGCTCACAAAAATATGTTTTAAGAACGTTTTGCTAACATTTCCATTGCGTTGTGAAAATATTATTTCAAAATGTTTTTAAACATTCAAAAAGTTAAATGTATAAAAATACATTTCTTCTTGGTTATGTGAACATTAAAGAGGAACATTCCATTTTATCATTTTGAGAACATAAGAATGTTACATTTGAATGTTCTTTCAATGTTTAAAACACCCAATTTTATATTTAAAGATTTTAGATTAGTAGTTTACAATCTAATGCAAAGAGTGTTTATGTATAATTAAATAATTTAACTGTGATTGGTGATTGCTTCTTCTTTTTTTATACAGCTACTGTATAATACTTCTGGAGACCCCCACTGGACTCTATATCCTATATGAATCTATATCCCTGCCTATTTTTTAAATAAGTATTTTTGTCTCGTTTTCCAGTAAAAAAAAATATCTAAACATCCTTAAAACAACAATATGATATTATATGATGATGATGTGTGAAATGCAATGCAAAAAAGCATATCTGACAGCAGTAAAGATCGGGGCAAGTTGTCACACGTTCAAATCATTATTAGCTGAAAATAAGAGTTACATATTTTTTATGACATTTTACAATTTTAAATAATACTTTTTTTATTTGCTTTTATAGCAAATATCAAATTTAAAAAGAGTTAAAGTGTGACAACTAGCCCCGGTTACATGCGTGCGTGTCCCCATGGACCGCTCCACCAGCCAATCGCACGCGCGCACTTGAGGGGATGATAGCGAGAGCGCGCATAGAGCTGGCAGACCAGGACGCGCTCCGGACCGTCAACACAGGTATGTCATGTTTTCAGTTTTTTTTTTACTTAGTTTTTAATTAAATTTTAAAACTTTCAATATTTTAAAGTATCATGAAAACCGTTCGCGTAATTTGTCTGTAAATATATGAGGAATATTATAGCCTACATGCGTGATTTGATTTTTACATTTGTCAGTATAATGGAATTTGGTATATAATGTAATATTTTACAACCTCTGTATTGTATGTACTAATATGACAACACAATATGATAATGAGGCAGTTTATATGACTGTACATCCGTTGGTTGCTGTTTATTGTTAACAAGCGATAGAGGTACTCCAGTCAAGTACATAGATAGCCAGCAATCATTATCTATAGTTTGTGAGTGGATCGATCAGCTCTGCTATTGATCTGTGTCTGTTTCCGCTCTCGGAGGATTTCCTTCTGCAACTATAACAGCCTTCACAAACGCTTTTACTGATCGTTTACATTTATGATGATAGGATGAAAGTTATTTGTAGAGGGAAAATTATTGTAAAATTATTATCTAAATTGTTCTTGCCCCAATGTTTCCCCAGCAATCTCAAAACTGAATCAGATTTTACATATTTTTTTCAGATACATTTCTTTTAAAACAAATATGTGTGTGTGTGTGTGTGTCACCCTAAATACATATATATGTGTGTGTGTGTGTGTGTGATATATATATATGTATATATATATGTGTGTGTGTGTGTGTGTGTGCGTATATATATATATATATATATATATATGCATTCTGAATTCATTCTGATTCTCATTCTGATAAGATAATGTGACATTTGCCACAACACTAAAATAACAACAAAAATATTAATAAAACTAAAAAGTGGATTTATAAGTATTTCTAGTATTTCTACCTGCCCTGAACCTTAAGAACGACTTAATTTAAGCTAGTCAGGTTAATATATTGAGCTTCATTCTGCCACTAAATAAAATTTTTGATATGGTATCATAACCTTATATATCAACCTCATGTTCCTATTGATGTTCCTCTATTAAAGTTGTTTCTATCTGACCTCCTCTTTTCTAAATTTGTGCAGATAGATGTCCTTTGACCAGCCCTTAACCCTTTAGTTATTATTAACTCCGCTGTCTTTGGGACAGGAATCAGCTGTCAGCACACAAATCCCATCCTAATAAAGTCAGAGGAAGTCAGAGCCCGTGTTTACTGGGAAAACCATCCCATCGGAGGTCCGAGCCGTCGACCAGGCCTTGAGCGGTTCACTGTTATACAGCCTGTGCACTTTAATATTCCTCACGGATCTGCTCTTTTCATGCCGTGCTGAAGAGGTGACCTGATTTATTTCTCTTTTATGTGGCCGTTATTGATCCACAATGTTTTGAGATCCTGATCGACCCAGATTTTCGTCTTTCTCTTTATTCACAGAGCGGCGTTTCTCTGTCTGAGCTTTCAGCAATTATCTCGGACACCTGAAAATGAAGCTGCGTGTGCAATTAGCGTGTCACAGCATGTTTTCTCTCCATATAAATAGCAGTGCAAGGTCTGTCTGAGATCACTTGAAGATGTGGACAGGACTGGATGTAGTCTGCAGACTGTTGCCTCTGATAATTAAGCTTCGGCCGTTCAGTGTTTGGAGATCCTGTTGCATCTGTCTGATTTCTCATTGCATCTAGACTACTTGTGAGGTAAAGTAACTGCTGATGGCATGCTTACAATATCATTGCTTTTTCAATGCAAGAGCAAATATTGCATTCAAGTATCAACTTTATCTCAGATTTTTCTCCCAAAAGGAGAAATAAAAATAGACAGTAGTTGTCATGCATTATACAGGGCTCACATTTCTTCTGGCAGGCAGATTTTTAGCACAAAATTAATTAAACTAAATTAAAGACCTTTTTTAATGTAGAAAATTGTATAGGAGTCGAAACATCAATCAAAAACATTTTCAAAATACAAATATCATGGAGGGGCTTTATTTCACTATTTACAGGGTACCTGCAGGAGGTTTAAAATGTAAGGCTTTTTATGATCCTGCAAATAAAATTAATAGGGCATGTGAGTGGGGCAGGGTAACATACAACCATAAAAGTACATGATTTATAGTTCAGATAAAGGTTTTCATAAAACATAAAGTGTTATAAAATGATAAAGTCACATTTTAGCCTTTAAACTATTTTTAAGAAAAGGGATGAGTGAAACGTATATATTATTATTTTAATTTAAAGCATATAAATATATATCTTCATCGATCCATCGGTTCACATTTACAACTGCGTGCTTGCATCGTAAAAACATGGGTTGAGTTTCACATAGGTCTGAACAAAACCAGCAGATGGGCTTATTAAAAATGCACATTCAGTCTCTGCCCAGCAGGAGGCGCTATTGGAGCGGCAGAAATCATAAAACTAGATTAAATAATAAATGTTGCCTTGGCAACTGGCTGAATTAAAATAAGAATAATGTTTATATATTTTATTTTATTTCAATAAAATTTATTTTAAATAATTAGCATGTTTTCATAGATTTAAAGTGAATTAAATATTTCAGTTTTAGTTATTTTAGTACATAAAGTAACATTAAGTGAGAAATGTTGACTTGGCAACTCGCTGAGATAAGTTCAATGCTTTATATATATATATATATATATATATATATATATATATATATATATATATTTATATATATATAATATATATATATATATATATATATATATATATATATATATATATATATATATATATATATATTTTTTTTTTTTTTTTTTATTAAATTTTTTATTATTTTAAGGAATGTAAATGTTTTCATTGTTTTAGTTTTAGTTAACTATAATAACGCTGTCAGGAGGTGTCTCCGTTTAATATTGCTGTGTAAGAGAAACAATTGAGATTTTAAAGCAAAGTCATGTGTTTTTCTTTCCTATGGGATCCTCTCGTCCTCAGAAACTTGACCTGAGGAGATGAGTGAAAGCCCTCTGATGGAGTACGAGCTGCAGTCTCTGGGCCCTGTCTCGGGCCCCGGGGCCACGGAGGGGCTTCTGTTGGCTCCGGACACAGAGCAGATCACGGCGCTTTGTTTTGTGGGGCTCCTGCTGCTGTTTTTGGTGTTCCTGCTGGTGCGGTGTTTCCGGATTCTCCTGGACCCCTACAGCAGCATGCCGTCTTCATCGTGGTCTGATCATAAAGACGGTTTGGAGAGGGGACAGTTCGAGTACGCGCTGGTCTAGCTGCACAATTACAATCTGTCTGTTTGTCCGAGACCTAGAAGAAGTACAACAATCTCACAAAACCTGTCAGGAACATTTAATTTTTTAAATTATTTTATTATAATAATAAAATAGTATATCCTATAATTATATATATATATATATATATATATATATATATATATATATATAATTATAAACAATATAATATTTTGGATTTTAATATAATATTTTTCATTATTTTTGTAACATTTCCACCCCTAAATGTTGACTACTGGAATGGACAAAAAAAAACATTTTTTAATTAAATTGTTAAATATCTAATCTAATCTATATCGAGCTAACCTGTCAAGATATAATATATATATTATTACATTTATTTAATGAAAATGTAATACATTTAATTTAAAAAATATATTTTATTTTATTTTTTTTATTTTAATATAATATTTTTCAATATTGTCATAACATTTCTGCCCCAAAATGTCATTACTGGAATGCACGTAATGTTATAATTAAATTGTTAAATATCTATCTGAATATCTTTCCTAATGTATGCAAAAAAAAAAAATTATTTTAGCCATTTGCTTAATTGTGCTTAACGGACTAAAATTAATTTCCTTTAGATTTTGGGATGAAAATATGACCTAGACTTGTTCTGGCACCATAAAACTACTGGTGGCAATGCAATATCGCTGAGATTTTAGTCTACAAAACGAGTGATTACACTAAATTCAGTTGCAGCATTTGTTTTATAATGTAAATTTCTACTTCAGGCAATTATGTGAATGAATCAGGCATCTGTATTAATTTCCCACAGAAAAAGTTTGCTAATTTGTTTAGTGTTGTGACAGACTTTTACAAACTTCCTTATTTTTTATTGTGACTGCATTTCTAATGATCTTTACTGTGCATGTGAGTTGGTTGGATGGTAATTATTATTATTATTCTTAAATGTTTTGCATTATGTTATGTTATGCATTTGTCCACTTTTGTCAGTGATGACTGGAGCAAATGTGCCTTGATTTATTTTTGAATCAGAAATCTATTCTGTATTGATTTTGCTGTGGTGTTGACAGTCGGTTTGGGATTAGCAGCTGCGTTTTATCATTTTGAGTACAAACAGGGATTTCTCTGGAAATGTTTCTTACTCTGTACTGGTTTTTAGCAAAGAAATATTTGCTCAATAAATGACTTTCTCTCTCAGCTGTATTATATGTTGCTCTTTCACGACTGATTAGGCACATCTCCAGACAGACCACATGCAGCACAAAGTCCCTCAACATCATCAGTCTGTTAATCTGTGTTTATTAATTTGTCAAAAAACAAGAGCCCGCATATCTTATGCTGATATTTCCAAGTAACAGTGTCCCAGCTAATAGGGAACGTTCTGGCAAGGTTCTCTCAATGTTATGAACAAATGTTCTTCCAGTAACGTTAATGGAATGTCTTTATTAATGTTCTCAAAACATTTATACATGAAATGTTTAATCCTGAAACGCTTTAGCTGGATGTTTGTCTAGCATTGTTTAAATGTTACAGTGTTTCAGAATGTTAGAGAATATTCAAAAGTAACGATCCCACAGTGTTTGCAAAATAATAGAATGGAATGTTCCATTAACATTCATATAACCAAGAAAAAAAAAGTTCAACATTTCAGAAATAATGTTTAACATAATGGGAACGTTAGTAAAACCTTTTTGTTAACTGCGATTAGTGATTTAGCAGCTAAATTTAGGTTATAAAACATTGTTTTGAAATGTTTCTGAAATGCTGAAATATCCAGTTTTCTTGTCATGATTAGAAAGTTACTTAAAGATTACTAAAACGTTTCTCACAACGTTCTACTAACTTTATTGTCACTCAAAATGTTATTTGAATGTTATTTTTAATTTTCTATAGTTTTCTTGTGATTATAACGTTATTCAAAGGTTACAAAAAGTTTTTTTTTATAACATTCTAACCTTTTTTTCCACTATGTAAAGGTTCTTAAAGTGTTTTATACAACATTGCAACATATGCAACATATTTGCACTCCGTTAGACAATATAACAAAAATATAACATAACAACCAAAATATAAAATTATTTGAACCTTTTTAAAACAATGAAATGCCAAGTTTTCTTGTCGTGACTCTAAAGTTATTTAAAAGTTACAGAAACTCTTAAAATATTCAAGTACAGATAACATCATAAGGGCATTCTGATACTGATCTCCAGAACGTTTCATTACTATTACTTTAAGAGTCACTTCTCCTCTGGCTTCATGTCTTAATCGATTCATATTCACAATGATTTTTACAGGAAACAACCTCTCAGAAAGGGTGAAAGGTCAGGCTCGGTTTACTTGCCTCTAGTGCTGCAGTGCTTTGTGTTCAGCCTCTGATTAAGAGACACATCATGTATTGATTGTTTTATTGATTATGGTGTGCTGTAAATCCTACAGGTATCGACAGCAGCTCTGAGCTGGAAGACGGTCAGCTTCAGAAATCTCTTCAAATGCTTATTATGGCCTGTTAAATATGAAATATTCAATGCTTCATTCATATTTTAGCAAGAAACTAATGCCACAGATAGTGTTGAATTAGAAAATTGTCTTCTAGGGCATATAAATTGTTTTGTATTTAATATTAGTGTCACGTAGCCAGACGTTTCATTATCAGCATCACCTTAAAAGCATTGCAACTTCTAGCTAAGTAACGCCCACTTAGACAAAAACAATTGAAATCAATTAACCAGAGCTTGTTTTTATGTGGGATTTAACATTCCCAGACAAAGCATAGCCACCAGACAGAGAAATACAAACAGAAAAGTTGCAAAACTTTGTGCAAAATATGCACCAGTAGGTGTGAGTTCCATCAAAATATAAATAAATATATAAAATACTGACTGATCCAAGTACTGCAAGCAATTCTGAACTAATTCCTTGCCTCAGGCGCCATCTACTGCTACAAATGATTACGACAGCTGAATAATGTGCAGTGCAAAAGGTGCAAGGACTAAATGCATGCAACATATTTGAAAATTTGAAAAAAATCTACCTTATCTTCCATCCTGCTGAAATTCATTATGTCTAACAATAATAACAATAATCTCTTCATATCCTGACATCCACATATATATGCTTCAATGTATGAGCTTCATATTCTGACAGCTGCTGCTAACAACAAAGATTAGATGAATCATCATAATCAAATAATAATAATTAACTTTATAAGGTTCAAAAGAGGAAGAAACCGTATAAAAGCAATCTTAAATAAACAAGTTGTGAGACTGGATTTGAAGTGGATTTTGGAGAGAGGCGGTAAACATCACATTTCAGTTCAGCCTGCGTCTCATTAGCAAGAGCTCAGACACACAAAAGAGTTCAGCTTCACTTCCCCAGAACAAAACACAGGAATCTGACCTTCATCAGACACGAGAAGCATCGTGTTAGAATACGATTTAGCTGAAGATATTTATATTGTAACAAAATGACAATTAAATGAAAACATTTACAGATTAACTTTATATTGAATACAATCAGCTGAACGTATTGATCCACTTAAGCATATACATCTTTACATATAATTTATTTTATTTTTTTAATAAATCGTACTGCTGAGTACAGTATGCTGAGTAAACTTAAATATACTTTAATGTTATTTCTATTGAAATATGGTTGTCATGCATTTATGCAATTGCACATTCGTAGTGATTAATTTGCAGTTTAGTACATTTAAAGTATATTAAGTATAATATCAAACACACTATAGTTTACTTGTTGTATGTAGGTCAAACTTTTATTTGACAGTATTACAAACTGCTCTTTTTAAATGTGTACTGTGTAAGAAACATAGTCATGAAAGGGTCTCTTTTTAAGTACACTTAAGTTTAATTATTATTGTATTTTCTGCAAGTATTTTTTTTTTTAAATATACTTTTAAGATTTGAAGCACACTAGTGTGTATTCAATACAATTAAGCACACTTCTTTTTTATATAGGTTGCAGTATGGTTTATGGGCTGTTGTGTTGAATATTACATTTTTTTTAATTCATACAAAGCAGAATATTATTTACTCTTCACCATAAAAGTGATTTGTTGCTTATTCTCAAAACAAACATGGTTGAACTTTGTGGGTATCGTCTTAAATCATGATTTTACCTTAATATATGAACAGATATTTTTGTGACTTGATGAAGAAAAAGAAAAAAAAGGATTGGCTGAACTGGGAGAATTATATACTTCTACTGTTTCTGCCATATTAGTAAATAAATTGTACACCAGTATTCCTAAAAAAGGGTGTTTTGTTTAAAAAAAAAAATGAAAAAACACTTGGAACATTTTTTAATAAATTGTAATTTTTCTTTCTAGAATTTCTAAATTTAGGTTATAATAAATGTTTGTTTCCAAAACATTGAAATGTCCAGTTTTCTTGTCATTATTCTATCATTATTTAAATGCTATAAAAACGTTCTATACCTTATTTTCACTCATAATATAACATTATTTGAATGTTTGTTTTAATAAGAACATTCAAATGTTTAATTGTCATGTCATAGAATGTTAGAATGTTCTTTGAAGGTTCCAAAAATGTTTCAGAATGTTCGTCAAGTAGAAATGACTTCAAGGATGTTCTGAGAATGTTGAACTCAGAATGTTTCTTCTCAGTGTTACGGGAATGTCATAAGAACATTCCATAAACGTGCCTTTAAGAACATTTTGTCCTAACGTTCATATAACTTTTAAAAAACGTTAGTGAAAGTTAGCTGGGTTAGTGCAGTGCTGGGGAAAATGCCAAAATGAACATTCCCTCAAAACCAAAGCAGTGAAATTATTTAAAATGTGCATTTCCTGGGTGTGTTAATGATCAGGGCATGTGTCACGCATGGAATGCTGCATATCCGTGCCATGAGTTATGTCAACAACACTAACCCTGACACTTGCCCTGCGTTAAACGAGTGTCATCCGTAATGCAAGGCATGCAGGGCATGTGATCAGAGGTGAAAGTGTGATTGCATCGATGGACTGTCTGCATCATGAGAATCTCCTTGATTATCTGATACTAATACTTTCTACTGCACGTGTCACGTTCAACGATGTGAGCATACAGTATGGGTTTATATTACACAAAAGAACGAGAACATGTAAAGGAATGGAACTTAACTCCACAGATTGATGCAATAATTTATAAGGGGTGAATTTATCCAGAGGGGACGTCTGTTAGACCAAAACTAGGGCATGGGATCTAAGAGACAGACCCTGACAAAAGACACTGCAGCATAGGACTCTATAATTTTCCCTTTTCACTTTAGAGCCCTGTATACCACAGTACTGTGTAGTTAACATATTTATACCATGGTATTTACAAGCTACTCTGTGGTATATATTGTCCAAAGGCACAGCCTACTAACACCAGTCTTTTTATTCTTTGTTATAGTTGTCTTGTTTATGCTGTTGACTGTTCTACTCATGTCCGAAAACGTGCTAATACCACAGTTGTTGTTTTTTTTAAGTTTGTTATATAGGCTAGTTTTAATGCTAACTGTGATATTAGCATGTTTTTGGACATGATATATTAGCATAAACAAGACAAATTTAACAAATATAATCAAACACTGTTGTGTTTGCATGTTTTGGACATGGATTTTTTTTTTTTTTTTTTTTTTTTGATTGTTAGATCTTGTTTTATCTTTACTAATCCTGCTGGAAAAAAAACAGTATATGCTGGTTAGGTATGTTTTGATGCTGGGATGCTGGTTTATGTTGGTCCTTTGCTGGTTTATGCTGGTCCTTTGCTGGTTTATGCTGATCATGTGCTGGTTTATGCTGGTCCTTTGCTGGTTTATGCTGGTCCTTTGCTGGTTTATGCTGGTCATGTGCTGGTTTATGCTGGTCCTTTGCTGGTTTTATGCTGGTCCTTTGCTGGTTTATGCTGGTCATGTGCTGGTTTATGCTGGTCCTTTGCTGGTTTATGTTGGTCCTTTGCTGGTTTATGCTGGTCATGTGCTGGTTTATGTTGGTCCTTTGCTGGTTTATGTTGGTCCTTTGCTGGTTTATGCTGGCCATGTGCTGGTTTATGCTGGTCCTTTGCTGATTAATGTTGGTCCTTTGCTGGTTTATGCTGATCATGTGCTGGTTTATACTGGTCCTTTGCTGGTTTATGTTGGTCCTTTGCTGGTTTATGCTGGTCCTTTACTGCTTTATGCTTATCATGTGCTGGTTTATGCTGGTCCTTTGCTGGTTTATGCTGGTCCTTTGCTGGTTTATGCTGGTCCTTTGCTGGTTTATGCTGGTCCTTTACTGGTTTATGCTTATCATGTGCTGGTTTATGCTGGTCCTTTGCTGGTTTATGCTGGTCCTTTGCTGGTTTATGCTGGTCCTTTACTGGTTTATGCTGGTCCTTTGCTGGTTTATGCTGGTCCTTTGCTGGTTTATGTTGGTCCTTTGCTGGTTTATGCTGGTCCTTTACTGCTTTATGCTTATCATGTGCTGGTTTATGCTGGTCCTTTGCTGGTTTATGCTGGTCCTTTGCTGGTTTATGCTGGTCCTTTGCTGGTTTATGCTGGTCTTTTGCTGTTTTATGTTGGTCCTTTGCTGGTTTATGCTGATCATGTGCTGGTTTATGCTGGTCCTTTGCTGGTTTATGCTGGTCCTTTGCTGGTTTATGCTGGTCCTTTGCTGGTTTATGCTGGTCTTTTGCTGGTCTTTTGCTGGTTTATGCTGGTCCTTTGCTGGTTCATGCTGGTCCTTTGCTGGTTTATGCTGATCATCTGCTGCCAAAGGACCAGCATAAACCAGCATATGCTGTTTTTTTAGCAGGGTAGTCTATATCATGTCCAAAACATGCTAATATCACAGTTTTTGGTTATATTTGTCTTTTCATGCTGTCTGTTCTACAATTGAATGCCCAAAACATGTTAATATCACAGTTTTTGATCATATTTGTTTTGTTTATGCTGACTGTTATAAAATGTTGTCTTTTCTTAGCTGTAGGACTACTTTAATGGTAAACTCATCAAATCAGTTTATAGGGAGTGGAAACAGAATATTAACAGGTAAGTTTGCTTCTTATATAATTTATATAAGAATTATGTATATTTGTACTGTATTTAATAAAGTTGATGAAAAGCTTTGCCCGATTTGCAAACGAGTCGGTTCCTTTTAATGAATCGGTTGAAATGAATCGCAAATGCGCTCCTCAGAAACAAACTCGTTAGTTAGGCTACCATTAGATATTTTTCAGATTATGAATTTATTATAAACAAGCTTATTTTTTTCATACTGGGTAACAATATGAACAAGCTGTATGATGACACAAAGACTATATTTAGTTGATGTGAATCCCGTGTGTTTTTTTTTCTTTTGTATGAAAACAATCAACCACAATGAGATTAAAGAAACACTGTTTTTATGACATAACGATAAAACTAATTACAATCAAACACTAAACCGACACCATTTCTACCAACTCTTAGCGCACGTTTGTGTAAAATGAAACAAATAATTGAATCAGCCGTCAAAGAGCCGTTCAAAGGAACCGAATCACTTAAACGACTCGGGCTTCCGAGCATCATCTCCTGGACCAATAGGCGTCTCGACACACCCACAGACAGACACCAGTCTCTCATAAAGAGCGGACGATCTCTCTTTATCACAAACCTCAGTATTTATTCTTCACATTCATCCGATTCATCTGAAGGATTCGGTTCTTCCGTTTTATTTTTAATAGATATTTAATACTAAATACATTAACGCAACGCGACCAAAGGCAGGCTACAGAGCATGTCGCTTGAAGATTATTTTAATATTTTTTAGTGTCGTGTTTTTTGCACGGTGATTAAAAATCCTGAATGCAAATTTCCATGGAAATTAATTTGCGTAAAATCCGCTGATCAGAACGTCACGCATCACGCACCATCATCATCATCATCATCATCATCATCATCCAGCAGGAAACCCGGCGGAGGACATAAGCAGGTATTTCCCTGTAGGATTTGTTGATTTGTAATGCAATGTGTTTCGTGACTCGAAACACGCAGAAGATTGTTTATCTTTCGTAAAGCAAGAAGGTCTCATTGTTTAAGCAGATATCAGCAGTCATCTGGCGCTCAGGTGAGTTTCAGGCAGGTGTGCCAGATTTATCTGATGGATGTGATGACCTTTCTCATGGTACATCAGATAGACGTGTTTGTGTCTTTAACACTATCTCATTGTCTAATAGAGGTTTTCAAACTGGGATCAAAATTTCATTTTTTTTTTTTTTTATTATTATTTTTTTATTTAATTTCAGAAAACAAAATGTAATTACTGCCAAAAAAAATTAATGCTCTTAAAATAAAATATAAATTAAATAATAACATATCCTTTTACCATTCAATTCACAGTTAACAC
>NC_056573.1:26600003-26707503 GCF_018340385.1 Cyprinus carpio | reverse complement strand
GCTGCATCTGTGGTCGCTTTACTGCATCCAAACAGAAAAGTACAGATTTTGTAAAAAAAAAATGCTTTTAAATTGCATCAAATGCATATTAAATGCAGACTGTAAGTTAAATCAAATCACTTCATTATCATATCACCATACACAAATGTCAACAAATATTGCAATGGTGTAAAATATATCCTAATGTTTACATTAAGAATGTAAATCTTTGCTTTTCCCTTAAGTATTATTACCAATTTAAATCACCTTTTTTTTTGCAATAAAAAAGGACAAATATTTCATGTACCCTCTCACTTAATGTCAGCTTGTGAAATGGAATTATAAAATAACTCCATTTTAATTATTATACAACATTTACCTAGTTATTATATTAATTATAAAATAACTCCATTTTAATTATTATACAACATTTACCTAGTTATTATATTAATTTATAAAATAACTCAATTTTAATTATTATACAACATTTACATAGTTATTATATTAATTATAAAATAACTCAATTTTATTTATTATATAACATCATATTAATTATAAAATAACTCCATTTTAATTATTATACAACATTTACATAGTTATTATATTAATTATAAAATAACTCAATTTTATTTATTATACAACATTTACCTAGTTATTATATTAATTATAAAATAGCTCCATTTTAATTATTATACAACATTTACCTAGTTATCATATTAATTATAAAATAACTCCATTTTAATTATTATACAACATTTACATAGTTATTATATTAATTATAAAATAACTCAATTTTATTTATTATACAACATTTACCTAGTTATTATATTAATTTATAAAATAACTCAATTTTAATTATTATACAACATTTACATAGTTATTATATTAATTATAAAATAACTCAATTTTATTTATTATACAACATTTACCTAGTTATTATATTAATTATAAAATAGCTCCATTTTAATTATTATACAACATTTACCTAGTTATCATATTAATTATAAAATAACTCAATTTTATTTATTATATAACATCATATTAATTATAAAATAACTCAATTTTAATTATTATACAACATTTACCTAGTTATCATGTTAATTATAAAATAATTCCATTTTAATTATTATATAACGTTTACGTAGTTATTAATCATAAAATAGCTCCATTTTAATTATTATATAACATTTACCTAGTTATTATATTAATTATAAAATAACTCCATGTTGTTCAAACTAGTTTTAGATGAAGTTCAGCATTAATATGTATAAAAAATGCATTTTGACATTTCACTGCTTTTGTTATTTTGATAAGTGCATTAAAGCTGATACTGTACATGTACATAATTTGAAAAACCTTCATTCTTATTTTGTGAAAAAACAGTTTTTATTGATATTTTAGAACCGTGTTTCTTCATATCTTCTGTTTCCCCAGCTGGAGGTTTGTGTTCTACCTGCTTGCTTTCACCGCGGGATTCGCGTCTTTAATTAACGTGAGTCGACATTTGAAGTTTTATTCCCTCGTGGACCCAAGTGTGTCTTGGGGATGGTGTCTTTTGAGTCGTCCCCTAATTAGGGACCCCTAGTTAAAGTCTGGTTTCGTCAGAAGCCTTAATTGCTTTGAAGCAACACGAACAAGCATTTCAACAAGTTGTTGTTTTCTGCAACACAACACAGGCCCTGGTTCTCACTGCATGACTGGCTCTTTTGTTGTCAGGCGGTTAAAGGAAGTAGTTTTGTCGTCTGTGTTTGATTTTAATGGCGGTTGTGTGAAAGTGACCGCAGTGTTTGTCTTCCTCTTAGACGCCCTGGTTCTGGGATCAGAGAGAGTGCTGGAGAGGCTTTCCTCAACAGGTGAGTATGACACGCATGCACCCGGACATCTCCATGTGACAGAAAATCAGACAGGATTCTCAAGTTTTGTTTTATTTTTTGGAAGAAATGAATGCCTTTGTTCAGCAAGGGTGCATTAAATCGATCAAGAGTGACAGTAAAGACATTTATAATGTTACGAAAGATTTCTGTTTCAGATAAACGCTGTTCTTTTGAACTTTCTATACATCAAAGAATCCTGAAAAAAATTACACATATCCCCGTTTCCGCAAATATATTCTGCAGCACAACTGTTTTTAACATTGATAATAATCATAAGCAGCAAATCATCATATTAGAATGATTTCTGAAGATCATGTGACACTGAAGACTGGAGTAATGATGCTGAAAATACAGCTGTGCATCACAGAAATAAATTACAGTTTAACAGATATTCACGTAGAAAATAATATTTCACAATATTACAGTTTTATTGTGTTTTTGATCAAATAAATGCAGCCCTGGTGAGCAGAAGAGACTTCTTTCAAAATCATTTTGTACTGTATTTTATCTGACTCATACTGTACATATTTACAATATCAGTCAAAAGTAGAGTTTATATTTCTCTTGATTTTAAAAATGCTTTGTCTTAAATTCTTGAAATTATTTTTGATTCAGTTGGATTAGTTTTGATTTGTATATTTTCCATTTAAATTTACATTTTAGTAAAAATGTTAGCGTTTTTTTGTGTGTGTGTGTTTTGGTCATTTTTATTAGTTTTATTAATATGTCTATGTAGTTTTTATACATTTTTATTTCAGTTTGAATAATTTTAGAACGTAAACTAAATTAAAATGAGAAATGTTACATTTAAAAAATATATTTTTATTTATTTATTTCATTTCAGTTTATTTTATTTCAAGCAACAAAATATTATTATTATTATTATTATTATTATTATTATTATTATTATTTATTATTATTATTATTATTATTATGTGTTTATGGTTGTACTTTCAGTTAACTATCATAACCCTGCTTAGAGGTGATGAAATGTCCGTGTTCTGCTGTGAGCCCTGTTTTCACTCAGGTCCTGTGTTTGTGTCTCTAGCCGGTTCAGGACGTTCATTACTGGTACTACATGCTTGAGCTGGGCTTCTACTGGTCTCTGCTGCTCTGTGTGTCTGTGGACGTCAAGAGAAAAGTAAGGTTAAATATATGTTAAAATATATTAACATGAATGTTCCGTTTAACATTTTAACACAATGTTTTCATGCGAATATCAGCCTGCACACACAGAGTAACATATTATTGCTCAGCGGAGACTTAATTGAGTTTTTAGTTGCATTTCATTTAAATATCACACTTTTATTTTATTTTATCTTTGCAGAACTAAAAATATTCACAACTGAGTCGATAGTTGTCATGCATGAAGAGTATAGAGCTATAAAACAAATGTGGATGAGAAATTCTAAATGTGTTTTAATAGACTTTTAATAGAGTGCATGCGTGCACTCTCTGGGTGTGTTTTTGTTTGGTTTTTGTGATGTACTCCATAATGTCAAATCACATATGTGACCCTGGAGCACAAAAGCAGTCTTAAGTCTCTGTGGTATATTTGTAGCAATAGCCAAAAAAGCATTGTATGGGTCAAAATTATAGATTTGTCTTTAATGGCAAAAATCATTAGGATATTAAGTAAAGATCATGTTCCATGAAGATATATATTTTTTAATTTCCTACCGTGAATATATCAAAACTTAAGTTTTGATTAGTAATATGCATTGCTAAGAACTTAATTTGGACAACTTTAAAGCCGATTTTCTCAATATTTAGATTTTTTTGCACCCTCAGATTCCAGATTTTCAAATAGTTGTATCTCAGCCAAATATTGTCCTTCTAACAAACCATACATCAATGGAAAGCTAATTAAAAAAAATCAACCCTTATGACTGGTCTTGTGGTCCAGGGTCATGTATCATCTAAACAACAATTACGTTATTGTCGAAATATATCGCACACCCCTACGGCACCCATTCACTGCTATTAGTGAGCAAGTGATGGAATGTTCATTTTTAAATGTACTGTTCCTTTAAATGCTTGAATGTTGGAGAAACTTCATGTGTGATGTTCTTCCTTGAGTGTGTCAGCACATCATCATCCATTGTTTAGACGGATTGTCGTTTGGTTGTTTCAGGTTTCATTTCCTGTCAGTACCGCCCACCATAATATCAGTTACTGATATACTTTTGTCCTTTTCCGTTAAAGGAAAAAGTTTGTGTATTTTCGTTTTATTGTATGTTTAAGCTGTGATTCTCATCCACTTGCATTATAAGAGTGATAGACTGCAACAGTTTGAGCTAAAAATCTTGGTTTGTGTTCTACTGAAAAAACAAGTCATCTTGGATGCCCCGGGGGTAAGCAGATAAACATCAAAATTTCATTTTTGGGTGAACTATCCCTTTAATTCTGTTTTAGGATTTCAAAGAACAGATCGTGCATCACTTCGCCACCATCTTCTTGCTGGGTTTCTCGTACTGCTCCAACTACATTCGGATCGGGACCCTGGTGATGCTCGTCCACGACTCGTCTGACTTCCTGCTGGAGGTACGAGCTCGACCGCTGAGTCACGCATTCATGCTCACAAACAATGAGACTAATGCTGAAAAACAGAAAAATCCCCATCTGATGATTTCACTCCTGTTTCCTGTTTAAGTCACATCGCATCATTTGCAATGACCTTTACACTACCGATGTTTTGTGCTTCAGAGTCATTTGGATTTTCATGATTTTTTTTATTTATACATTTTCAGTTTAAATTTACTTTAAGTTTGAGTAATTTTGTTACTTGCTTTTTTCATTTTTATTTGTTTTTGTTTATATACATATACAGTATGTATGTATGTTTTGTTTAAATATATATATATATATTAACTTAATATATATATATATATATATATATATTAACTTACATTTATTTGATTTCAGTTTTGGTAATTTTAGCCAACAAGACATTTCTAATGTTAGTTTCATTTAAGTTTTCAACTATTAATTACATAAAATTTAATTTTAATTTTAGTTTAATTTTTGTAATTTTGTTATGTGCTTTTGTCATTTTTATTTTTTTAATTCGTTTTATTTTTCAGTTTTAGTAATTTTAATTTAGCTTTATTTTATTAGCTTTATAGTGTGCATATATATATATATATATATATATATATTATATATATATATATATACTGTGTGTGTATATATATATATATATATATATATTATATATATATATATATATATATTTTATTTATTTTTTTTCTTAAATTTTTTATTTTTTTATTTTAGCTTTATTTTATTAGCTTTAATTTAATTTCATAATTTTATTATTTTAGTTTTTAGTAATTTTAGTAATTTAATTTTTATTTCAGTTAAATAAAAAAGCAGTTTTTAAGTGTCAGTGTTTTTTTTAATTTTAGCTTTATTTTATTAGCTTTAATTTAATTTCATAATTTTATTATTTTAGTTTTAGTAATTTTAGTAATTTTATTTTTATTTCAGTTAAATAAAAAAGGCAGTTTTTAAGTGTCAGTGCTTTTTTTATTTTAGCTTTATTTTATTAGCTTTAATTTAATTTCATAATTTTATTATTTTAGTTTTAGTAATTTTATTTTTATTTCAGTTAAATAAAAAAAGCAGTTTTTAAGTGTCAGTGCTTAAAAATGATAGGAATTTAAGGTAGCTCAACAAAATCTCTCTGATTCTTCCGCAGTCTGCCAAGATGTTCAACTATGCCGGCTGGAAGAAAACTTGCGATTCATTGTTTGTGATTTTTGCTGCTGTATTCCTGGTTACACGGCTTCTCTTGTTTCCCAGCAAGTAAGAGCTCTAAACTCTTTCAGTCTTGAAGTATCAGATAACATCGTCTTCGGTTCCCATTGTAAAACACTTCACTTTTAATGTCACTTTATCTTGTTGTTTATCCAGTGGCTGTAATAGAAATAAACTGCTCTTAGATTCTGTTCCTGTGCATTGTTTTTCTCAGTGTTTAACTAAGCAGCATGTGTGTGTGTGTGTGTGTGTTTCTCTCCTGTAGGATCATCTACACCTCTCTTGTTTTGTCTATGGAAATGTTTGAGCCCTTTGTGGGATATTATTTCTTTAATGCGCTGCTGCTGGTGCTGCAGGCGCTGCACATCTACTGGGCGTATCTCATCCTCAGAATGATCTACAAGTTTCTCTTCTTAGGGAAAGTAAGTCAATCCTTCCTTGCATCATATCTGCATGTCCCGGAAAGTACTTAGTCAGTTAAATCACATAAAAATATGTGAACTGAATTGCATTAAAGTGGTATTTTACTATTATATACTGTCAGAGTATTTATTGATATTATGAATGAACTTTTATTTTTATATATATATATATATATATATATATATATATATAGTTTCCAATTTAATTTTAGTTTAGGTTTTAGTATTTTTGTAATATGCTTTTGTCCTTTTTATTAACTTTAGTTTTTTATGTATATTTTTATTTAGCTTTATTTTTATTTCAGTTTTACTTTTAGTTTTTTTTTTAGAATTTTAACTTAAATTACTTATTTCAGTTAGTTTTACTTTTGTTTGTATTTTCAGTTTAATTTAAGTTCAAGTTTAGTAATTTTATGTGCTTTCATAATTTTTTATTAGTATTTGAAATATATATATATAGCTTTAATTCATTTTATTTTTTTATTTTTAGTTTTAGTTTCAGTATTTTTAGTACTTCAACTTAAATTATTTATTTTATTTACATTTTCTTTTATATTGTTAGTTTTAATTTTAGTTTTTTCTTGTGCTTCTGTAATTTTTATTATTTTTTGTTTTTTGTATATGTTTCTGTTAAACTCTAATTTATTTTAGAAAATGTAATACTTCAACTTAAATGATTCATTTCAGTTAAATTTATTATTTTTTATATATTGTTGTATACATTTTAGTTTAAGTTTTAGTACTTTTGTTATGTGCTTTTGTCACTTTTATTATATATTATATATATATATATATATATATATATATATATTTCTTTCTATTTATTTTTATTTGAGTTATAATTTTAGTAATTTTAAATTAATTTAAATTTATTTCTTGGTGAGTTTTATTTGTAAAGTTTCAGTTTAATTTTAATTTTAATTTTAATTTAATTTAATTTAGTTTTAGTGTTAGCTTTTGTCATTTAAATTTTGTTTTTTTTGTATATATTATTTCTATATATTATATTATTTATATATATATATATTTCTATTTAGCGTTAATTTAATTTTAGTTTTAGTAAGTTAAGTATGTCAACTTAAATTATTTATTTCAGCTAGTTGCCAGAGAAACATTTGTCATTTTCGTTAAAATTTTTAAATGTAAGTTTGTTTGCATTTTATTTTATATATTTCAGTTACAAAAAAAAGAAAAAAAAAAACGAACAAAACATTGTTAATAGTTGCAGCAGTTTTAGTTAACAACAACACTGTTGCATACGTAACAAAATATGTGCCAGTGTGATTTGTGCTCAGAAAAACTTTTCTCTCTTTGTTTTATTTTATGAACTGATTACAGATGCATTGCACATTCTGATAAACTGCCATAAATTGGTTTATTTAAATGAACCAAAATATATTTAAGCAAACTCACTTTAACCTTCTCTTCAACAGTTGGACAGAGACGAGCGCAGCGACGTTGAAAGTGAAGCAGAGGAGGAAGAGAATGAGGAAGAGGAAGAGAAGGAGGAAGAACAGTCTTCCTGGAGGAAGAGGAAGGTGGTTCTGGACTCCAGGCTGGCGATGCTCAGCTCCAGCTGTGTTTTAAATAACCTGACTAATCAGAAAGCCAACGCGAACAGAAGACTGCCGAAAGCCAGATAGCAGCACTGTGTTACACGCTGAGAGCCTCAGAGCATCGCTGCACAAACACACACAGAGCACACATCACTCTCATTCACACAGGGAGGCGGAGGCAGATCAATGCATTTCTTATGAATTTCTCTTTATTTAGTTGCACCTCATATTGCTACTAAAAGAGTAGAATTGAATGGAAATAAAAAATACTTGCTGATGTGTGCATTTAGTTCATGACAGAGCAGCAGAGCAAATCCATATCAGTAATGTTCAGTCTGTAATTAATAGACTATAAATCACTTTTAACTGGAAATACACTGTATTTATTTTGCACTTTTATGATGAAAAATACTGAGGTCTGTTTGAAAAGAATAATTTGTTTTGTATATATAAAAAAAACATTATGGACGTCACTGTTGAATGTGTTTTAATATATTCTGGTAGAATACATGAATATACTGTGATATATATGTTGCTTTGTCTTTTTTTTCTTTTTAATAAAAAGAATAAGTAAATATATATATATATATATATATATATATATATATATATATTACACACACGTATTAAAACATATATATAATATATATATATTTATATATTTATATATATATATATATATATATAATTATATTATTAAATATTCATAATAATAATTTATATGTAATTGTTAATAATAATTAATGTAATTGTTAATCACACATCAGTTTTAATTCTACATATTAAATAATATTTCATAAACTCAACTTCTTGTGTGTGGGAAACATTTTATTAATATGACTATTAAATTGTAAATTATTGTGACAAAGCACAGAGTGTGTGCAAAAATATATTTTTATAATTAAGAAATATAATACATTTTTAATCTTTTCAATAGTCTATATTTTTTATTTAATAATAATTATGATATTTTATATGTATTAATATTATATACTAATATAATTATTATTCATAATATTTAATAATATTTTATATGTAAATATATGTTAAATATTATGATATACAATTTTTAAATATTAAATATTTAATTTAATAATAATTATATTTTATATGTATTAATATTATATAATAAATAATAATATAATTATTATTCAAAATATTTAATTATATTTATATGTAAATATATATGTTAAATATGATGCAATATTATTAAATATTATAATTTAGAAAATCTTAATGTAAAATTAACATAGTAAAAATTATTGTATCAATTCTACATTTAAATTCTACTTATATATATATATATATATATATATATATATATATATATATATATATATATATATATATATCTATATATTATATATATATATATATATTCATTAATATAAATAATAAATAGTAATATTACATATTGTATATATATTATTAATATAAATATTACATTTTAAATTATTGTGATAAATCACACCGCTGTTTAATTCCTCATTTAATTCTACATACAAATGATATTTATGATAATCTCAGCTTCTTGTACATAGACAGACAGCTAGTTTTATACACCAAACGTCACTCGAATGCACACAATAAATAACAGCTTGTCACAAAAATGCTGAGACTGATTATGCAGTTATATAAACGTGCTTAAGGTACTTTGAGTTTAAGAAAGAACCCACCCAGCAGTGCTGCGGTTCCGCTCCGCTCCTGCAGGCGGCGCTAAAGCCGCTTCAACGCTTTAATGCACATTATCTTCACGCCCGAGCAACGCGTCGTTCTTTTTCCGCCCGGACCAGCAGCGACTGCGAGGGTGAGGCTAACCGTCCGCACGATTGTCTCGTTATAATATCTTTTCTCTGCTTATTCACCCGTATGTTTGTGTAAAAATCTCCATTAGATGTTTATGGCGAGGAGCGGTGCTCTGAAAGCGGGTTATGTGGTGTATTTCGACGCGTTTGTGTGGTTTGAAGTTGAGTGTGTGCTGGTGGAGTGTCATGGCCGCCGCTTCTGCCATGTGTTCGAGAGACGCTCCAGCCACAAAAACACGCCGAGTTCACTCCACACATACCATAAAGCGCCAGAAACACACAACACATGTCTATATCGAAGTGACAGCGCTTAGGGTATTCTGCTAACTCTATTTTATAACATCACGGGTCCCTGGCAGCGTTTGAGTGACATTAAACTCGTCTGTGATGTTCAGTAGAGTCAGATATGATCACTAATGGGTGTTTTTGATATCATTTATTACAGTATATGTGGAATTGCATGGTATCTACTATTGTACATGCCTGAAATCATGCAAGTCCCGTCGTATTCCGGATGATACGGAGTTATAGTTTAATTTGTGATGCTGCAGAAGTGTGTTCTTGTGCTCATCATGCTGATGTTGGTGGTCTTTTCTCTGTGTGACAGTGGCAAAATGCAGATCTTTGTGAAAACTTTGACTGGTAAGACCATCACCCTCGAGGTCGAGCCCAGCGACACCATCGAGAATGTGAAGGCCAAGATCCAGGACAAGGAGGGTGTGTATGAACCTCAGCGGAGGCCAGTGTGAATGTGGCGCTTAGGTTTCACAAACTAAGGCTTTAGGAGGTGTCTTAGGTGCAGGAAGGCTTACTTTTCTGCACCTAAGACATTAGGTGCCCCTCTTACATTTCTAATGTCTTAAATATTGTAAAAACATTTTAATTTTTATATATCTTTTATTTTTTTATTGTTTTAAATTTTATATATATATATATATATAATTTTTATTTATTTGTATTTTTTTCAATGTAAAAAGATACATTCCTCTATTAATTTTCAGTACAGAATATCTAAACATCATTATCAAGATGCATTTAAAAAAAAATACAAACTTTTAATTTTTATATTATATTTTTAAATTGTTTAAATATAGAAATATTTTTCTTATAAATTTTTTTTAATTAATATAATTTTTATTAATTTATATTAGATTTTTTATATTAATATTTAAAATATATATTTTTTTTCTCAATGTAAAAAGATATATTCCTCTGTATTTTTATTAATTTCCAGTACAGAATATTTAAACATCCTTATATCAAGACGCATTTAAAAAAATGACAAACTTTTTTTATATATTATATATTTTTTTTTTTAATTATATTTAATACTATGTAAATAAATTTTACTTTTTATTTATATGTATCATATTTTTTTCATATAGTTTTTAATAATCTATATTATACTTCTGAGAGAGATATATATATATATATATAATTATTTATTTATTTTTTAAATGTAAAAAGACACATTCTTCTGTCTTTTTCTTATTTTCCAGCACAGAATATCTAAACATCCTTATATCCAGACACATTCACTTGAGATTTTGTTTTCTGAGAAACTGACGAGGTTAAGCAAGATTATGCTTAAAACAATATCAGGTATCTGTCAATGGGGAATGAAATTTTCAAATTAAGTTTATTGTTTCTTCCCTCTCTGAGCCTAATGGCAGATATTTGTTCATGTTTTAATAATGAACTCACTTTATTTTTGATATGTTTCTCAGAAAACACAACTATAAACTACTGTAGTTATTATGGGACCTCAGATGATGCCAACCCTGAAACAACATACTGAACTACCACATTTTGCTACAAGTTTGATTGCATCATATAATAATTGCTGTTAATAGTGTTCATCGTCTGATTCTTTAATTAATTTTTCTGAACATTTCTGCCATATGTACATTAACTCAGTCATCACTGATAAGCTACTACTAAATATTGTAGAAACTTAATTTTCTGTAAAGTTGCTTTGCAGCGATTAGTATCGTGAAAAGCCCTCTACAAATAGACTTGAATTGAATTATGCTTCTCAAGTAAACACATCTTGATTTAAGATTCTAGACATTTTCACCGGAAAACGAGACACAATTACTAAAAAAGATTTGTGTTCCTCAGTTAATTCCACTAACATTTCTTATTTTGTTTATATTTATTTTCTTCTTCAGACCACTAACATGTCTTTTTATTATTTGTATTACATTTTTTATTGTTCTCCAGACCACTAGCATGTCTTTTATTATTTGTATATTTATTTTAATTTTTTTTCTCCAGACCACTAACATGTCTTATTTTTATATTTTATTAATTTTTAGTAATTTTTTAGATTTTTCTCCAGACCACTAATATCTTTTTTTTTTCCTACCATACCACTAACATGTCTTTTTTTTATTATTTTTTTATTATAATTTTTTAAATATTTTTTTTCTCCAGACCACTAACATGTATTTTATTATTTATTTATTTTATTATAAATTTTTAGTAATTTTAATTTTTCTCCAGACCACTTACATGTCTTTTATTTATTTTAATTTGTATTGTTTTTCTTATTCTTCACACCACTTACATGTCTTATTATTATTTTTTCTCCTGACCACTAACATGTCTATTATTATTTTTATATTTATTTTATTATAATTTTTTTTTATTTATTTTTATTTATTTCTCCAGACCACTAACATGTCTTTTATTATTTATTTTATTATAATTTAATTTGTATTAATGTTTTTATTCTTCTCCAGACCACTAACATGTCTTTATTGTCCCCAGGGATCCCGCCTGACCAGCAGCGTCTGATTTTCGCTGGCAAACAGTTGGAAGACGGTCGCACGCTTTCAGACTACAACATTCAGAAAGGTATCTAAATACTGGACGGGCTTGAAAAAGAAAGCCACTCTCGTGTCCATAACACTTGTTGTTGGTCAAGAGCTGTAGTATTTATTGGATGGTGTTTGTGTTTGTTCTCAGAGTCCACCCTCCACCTGGTGCTGCGTCTCAGAGGAGGCATCATCGAGCCGTCCCTCAGACAGCTGGCCCAGAAATACAACTGCGAGAAGATGATCTGCCGCAAGTAAGAGCGCACGCTTCACTGGTAAAGTCTGGCGCTCGTCCTCTGATGTAGGTCATGTGTTGATGATGATGATGTTCTCTCTCAGGTGTTACGCCCGTCTGCACCCACGTGCCGTCAACTGCCGCAAGAAGAAGTGCGGCCACACCAACAACCTGCGTCCCAAGAAGAAGCTGAAGTAGACTGGAGCATCGATGTGCTTCAGGAGCTGCAGGAGATTCTTCGTTCAAATAAAATGTTGTTGAAAACAGTTACCTGGAATTTGTCTGTTCATTTGCAAACTGGTGCACTTTTCCTCTTTCTCCGTGTAAAAATGCATATTAAATCTAACAAAAAATAATTCATAATGGAGATGTTTTTGCATTTATTTTTAATGTATGAGCCATTTGAGCCAAGCCTGTTGCTAATATAAAATTGATATCTATTAAACTT
Organism: Cyprinus carpio; assembly: GCF_018340385.1. NCBI lineage: Eukaryota > Metazoa > Chordata > Actinopteri > Cypriniformes > Cyprinidae > Cyprinus > Cyprinus carpio. Next base: position 26,694,606 of record NC_056573.1, on the reverse strand, counting down.
TTTTTTAATTATTGTTTTTATTGCAAACAGTAAAAGTCTTGCATGTAAGGATTTCAATGGTGTGAACAATTAAAAAAAAAAAAAAAAAATAAATGTGAATTTAGAGTAACACGAAGCATTTAAGATTAAAAGTATGGCCTTTAAAAAAAAATTCAACAAAGTATTTTAGTCAGTGTTTACATTGGCATTAATAGTAATACAAAACAAGAAAAATTAGGCACATTTATTAAAAATTTAATCATATTTTAAATATTTTTTGCAGCATATGTAACGCAGTAAATAAATCAGCTAATTCAATGTAAAACATTTATTTTGCATGTTTAATATCTAATAATAATAGCTGCTAATATCTGATTGTCCATTAAACATTTTCCAAGTGAACAATGAAAATGTAAGTATTTTAATATGAAGTTGAATCTCCAAACAGTCGTTTTTAAATGACTTGTGACCTTAAAATATTAAATCAAATTTAAAAAAAAACAAAGACAAAAACAAAAGCATTAAACACAAAATTAAAGTCAAAATTAAGTGCCTTTGCTTTAGCATTTAGTGAGCAAATGTAATACAAAAATTAAACATATTTAACATTTTGTTTAAATATTACTCTGCCAGGATTTATTTAACGAAGTATTGACTTTCAAAACTAAAAATTAACAAGTTTTGAACAATGCATTACATATTTTTAAAAATGCATTTGCTTGGGCAATAACTAAGCAAATATAATAATTAGCAAATTCACACATATATAAATCAGTCTCATCGAAACCACTGGTTTAAATATTACTTTCCAGGATGTTTTGAGCATGTAAACGCAATAAACCACAGGTAATACAATGTAAAACAAGTTTATTCAGCAGGTTTCCTTTCAATTCAGAGAAGATGATATATTGTGAGCCTTTGCTCTGGAGTTTCCAGCTGATTGCATTAGCCGGTCAGCACAGTATGACTCTTAATAGTGCAGAATGAAACACTGTCATCATCGTATAATCAGGCTGTCAAGAGCTGCAGGAGAAACCTAAGATGCATGTGGAAAAATAAGGCTCTCGCGTCAGAGTAAGCAGAAATGATGGGACCTCACGAGAGTTTGTCCTTGAAGAGAGTTCTCGCCACTTTTAAAGCTCAATTTTTCTCCAAATCAAATCACACATGCTCTCATTGTAGAATATACAAAGTACACATACTGCATGAAGAAGAAATATAAAAGTAAACACCTGTTTCTTTGACCCTATATATGTTTAAGCACACAGATACAGACGTGGCTTGTGCTGTTCATGCCGAACTCTGCAGATTGAGAGAACAGATACAAACAGGCTGTTGGCACTTAAAATACTGCAGTCTGAAGCCACACGAGCGGCTTACTTGTGCTATAATAAAGATACTGTATAATGCAACACCCAATACACACCTGTACAACCAATACAGCCTATGACTTAAAGAAACAGTTCACCCAAAAAATCTGATGCTTCCTCATCAGATTTGGAGAAATGTAGCATTGCATCAGTGTCTCAGCAATGGATGCTCTGCAGTGAATGGGTGCCGTCAGAATGAGAGTCCAAACAGCTGATAAAAACATCACAATAATCCACAAGTAATCCACAGCACTCCAGTCCATCAGTTAATATCTGGAGAAGACAAAAGCTGAAACAAATCCAGCATTAAGACGTTTTTAACTTCAAACTGTTGCTTTCAGAGTCCATAATAAATAATATTGCATTTTTCCAGTGAAAAAAAATTAAATAATTTAGCACAGAAAACAACCAAAAAAATTCAGTGTAATTCAAAACACACACTCGCAGCTGTACAGAAATTTGTGCATTTTTTTTTAAAACAAATATTTTAACATTAAGGATTTATTCATGTTTTAATATTTTGACTTTACAATATTTAAATCAAAATCATAATTTCAAATAATATAAAATCTCTATACAGTTGTTTTGGACTGGAGTGGATTATTGTGATGTTTTTATCAGCTGTTTGTACTCTCATTCTGACGGCACCCATTCACTGCAGAGCATCCATTGCTGAGACACTGATGCAATGCTACATTTCTACAAATCTGATGAAGAAACAAACTCATCCTGATCTTAGATGACCTGAGGGTGAGCACATCTTCAGCAAATTGTATTTTTTTGCCTGAATTATTGCTTTAATCAAATTAAAGTTTGAAGCTTTAGAGCTGCAGAAAGCAACTACACTAGATGTATTCAAGCACATTCATGAATCCATTCCTCGATGAAGAACTACAGCTATTCTTAAGTATAAATTCCCTCACGAGTTAAAGGGATCCTTATATTCTATCAAACAGAATTTTGTATTTCTACCTACTTGTATATTTCTGCCAGTGCAGCTAATATTTAATGCTTTATGTCAATGCTCTCGTCTAAACTAAGCATTCCACAGTATGAACATAAGGAGGCGTTTGGCGCCACATTCAAGCTGGTCTTTGGTTTCTACTCACTCCCAGCTGAGAAACTGAATCAGAAAAACTCTCAACGGCACAAAAGCTCATTCAGGACTTTCTAAAATGGTAAACATCATTTTCAGTTTCAAATGTCAAGTTTGTCCTTTGAGCCACAAAGATCTTTGCTACAAACTTGTTTTGGTTGTAAACTAAATAACACAATTTTCCTTAAATACTCATGATTCAATTAGATTTTGAAACACAGAGTCATGATTAAATTCTAAACTGATTAAATTTTTTTTAACCTAATCTTTTAAAGTGTTTGTAAAAATTCATTTGATTTCACAATAACAGCTATTCATGAGTAAGTTTAATGTTACAGAAATGTGTGAATTTTTTGATTATTAAATCATTTAAAATTATTACAAATAATATATATATATATATATATATTATATATATATATATATATATATATATATATAATATATATATATATATATATATATATATATATAATAATGATTAAAATTTTATTAAATTGTCAGTATAACTATATATTATTTTTTATTAAAATAATAATTTCAAATAATTGAATGTAGATAAAAATGCAAAAAAAAACAAACAAACAAAAAAAAAAAACTGGTCAATCTTTATACAATTTTTCGGAACCTAATCTTTTTAAAGTGTTCATTAAAATTAATCTGACTTTGATATAACAATAATCTATTAAAAATTAGAATTTTGTTATACCTATAAATGCATAAAGTTTAATTTATTTTAGCTAAATTATTTTTATTAAAAATATTTTTAATTTTTAATATTTTTTTTAAATAATTTTAAATATTATTAAAATGTTATTCAATTATTATTTTAATTATATAATATTTATCATTTAAAATAATTAATGTAAAGATGTAAGATGTAAAAAATCTCTACACAACTGTAAATCTTGTGTAAATAACTTGTGTTGCACTAAACTTAATTATTAATACTTTAAAATAAAATTTCAATTATATTGTCTTGAAAATCAATCCATTTGAGAAAGAATTGTGATGCATTTGTGAATCGGTTTTTCCCAGCCCTATTGTTCATGATGCATGGTTAAAAGAAAAAAAAGAAAAGAAAAAAACCCCTTGAGATTCTGTGAAGACGTCACACAGCACTTCTGCTTCTGACAAAGAGCGTATCAAAAATAAACATCGCCTCATCCTTTACTGTACTGTAACAACGCTGTTCACGTTCTACCATCGTAACGTCCTCACCGCTGAAGTTACTGCTAGACTGGAACAGAAAGAGCTTTCAGTGCAAACTCAAGACGAAGGAAAGACAGCAGGGAGAGTGAGCATCTATTTACTGATCAGCTTGACCAGACTCTGCCGGAGGTCGTTGAGGTCGAAGATCTTGACGTCGAGGATCTGAACGACCCTCTGCACCTCGTTCTCGGCGCGCTCGCGATCCTCCAGCGCAGACGCCAGGTTCTGTTCGGCGTTCTGCACGCGCCGCTCCAAATCAACGTTACGCATCTCCAGCTCCTGAAACACATTCAGAGAGGCACTGACATGGATTTTGTGCTCATTTACAGCATGCCACAGAGCTTTCACAGAAAAAAGACCCCGGGAAGTTAGAAAATGTCTTCGAATCAGACACACGTGCGCTCGTTGTCCAATACACAAAGCAGCACACATACTCAAGTAATGCATGAAGAAGAAATATGAAAACAAACACATGATTCTGCCATTTTTTTAACCTAAACTTTTAAAGTGTTCATAAAAATGTATTTGACTTTTACAGAAAGGCGTGACATTTTAATAATAATTTAGCTTAAAATTATTTAATTATTTTAATTACTAAAATAATAATTTTATGTAAATGTAAAAAATGCAAAAAACAACATTAGTAGTCAATTTTTTGTACAATTGTGATTTCTTTTTAATTTAATCTTTTAAGGCATTCGTAAAAATGTATTTGACTTTTACATAACAGCTACAGTATTCATACTTAAGTTGAATTTTACAGAAATATGTGACCATTTTTAAGCTCAGCTATAATTGAATTTTTACTATTATTAAAATGTTATTATTAGTATAATTATAGTTAAAATTATAATTTAAAAAAGGACCATTTAAAGTGTTCAGTCCATTTAAGTTGAACATTACAGAAATGCATGAACACTTAAGTGAAATTATTAATATTTAATAGTTGTTAATATAATTACATTATTATTTTAATTAAATGATTATTAGAATACAAATCATTCTTATATTTTAAAATATTATTAGTTATTTTAATTAAAATAACCAATTAAATTGAACATTTCATGTAAATGTAACATTTTTAAAAATACAATACTAATACATTTATTTACTTATTTATTTACATTTTTTTATTTTAAAAATATTATTACATTTTTATTTAATTTATAATTAAAATGAAAATAATAATTTAATGTAAATGTAACAAATGCAACAAAAACAAAACAAAAAAAAAAAAAAAAAAACCCACCGACCTATATATAAATAATAGATAATTAAAAAAAAATAATATAATTTTTTTAATTATATATAATAATAATAAATTAAATTAAAATAATAAATATTAAAATAAATTAATTTAATGAAAATGTAAAAAAAAAAAAAAATGGTTTCAGTATCTATACAATTGTGACTCCTGTGTAAATACATTTATGACACTTCTGTGATGCCTTAAAGAGAATTATTAATACTTCAAAATAAGTCATTGTTTTTTTTACTGTTGTGATGTCCTCCACCACCTGTAGTCTGTGAATGGCTTCTTCTCTCTCCTGCTCCAGCTCATGGAAGTTCGACTTCTTACTCTGGAGAATACGGATCTCCTGAAATGCACAGAGATGCAATAATGCGCAGAAACATGTAATACAGCGAGGTCTTGCTGAGGCGGGTGCATGCGTGGTGTGTCTTATATACAGGAGATGATTGCAGTAACTGGACTGGTGACTTTCAGTAAAGTGCATCTGTAGGTCGCTGGACTCTCCCCTCCGTCAGTGTGTGTGTGTGTGTGTTGGCTCTCACCTCGTCCTTTGCCTTCAGCAGGTTCTCCAGCTCCTCCAGGGATTGGGTGAGCTCATCTTTCAGCATGTCGCTGGGTCCCTGACTGCCATGAACCTCCAGATCCGCCACCTACAGACACACAATAAACCATCGGTCAGAGCCATCGTTACCGCCGAGGATGCAAAATACACGTTTTAAGTCCCTTTTGTATGAAAGAGAGCTGCGTGATGGACTATTGTTTCTAAGAAACCTGTTTGAAAACAGTCATTATTTTGCAGCTTTAATTGAGAGAACTGGCCGTTCTGGCAGGAGCCGGGCTCATATTGATATGACAATGAAGGCAGAGCATGTGTGATGTTTTGAGGCTCAGATGAAAGCAGTAATGACTCACTGCTGCCTGTCCATTTCTCTACAAACACAGTCTGCTCTGCTTCAGCGTAAAACCATTTGAGAACTTCACTCGGACTGAATCTCCAGCATAATGGCCGTCATAAAGCCCCGCTGCTGACCTACATACACATTCAGTGATTATTCAGGCATTATATTTGAATAATGCATTACAGCTGACAGTAGAAGGGAAACTGGGCTGAGTTTTTCACACCGTGCTTTAACCAGGTGTGATGCGACAAGTCTGTCCGTATAAATGCATAAGTATAAATTCTGTGCAAAATGGCAAATTCACAACTTTGATTATTATAAATGTTACAAAACATGCTAAATTTAAATTAACATGTAAATAAAAAATACTATTAATAATATTCTTACATTATTTTAATTATTAATAAAATAATGGAAAAAACAGAAAACATTAGTAAAAATCATGCAATTTTATTAAAAATATTTTTTATTTTTTTAATTAATGCGTTTTTTAAAAATACATTTTAATTTAAACATTTTTAAATTAAAAATTATTAAGATAATTTTTAGCTAAAAATATAATGTAAACCAAATTTTAAAACATATGTAAAAATATATTCAACTTTTACATAACAGCCATTCATGCTTAAGTGAGATGTTAAGGAAACGCATTTCCTTAAGCTAAAATAACACTGAAATATAATTTTTAAAGTATTAATATAATAAAATAAATGTAAAAAAATGAAAAGAAAAAAAATACCATACGACTGGTCAGTCTCTATACAATTGTGAACCTTATGTAAATCTTTATTTTGCCATCCTGACTATATAATAACTTCAGTGCATGACATTTTATGCATCATTTTTTTTTAAATACAATAACTTCTGACATAAAAATATTGTTGAATTTTTCTTAGCTACAAATATAAAAATAAACAAAATAAAAATAAACAAAAAAACAACAACAGCAGGGGTTGATCACTATACAGTCCTGCGTAAATACATTCATGCCATTTCTGTTTATTTCTGTGGAAACAGTGATACGCTTTATTTTTCAGAAAATTCAAAAGAACAGAACATTTATTTGAAGGTTTTTTCCTGTAGAATAATGTGCACTGAATCACAATAAAACCAGAAATGTTTATCTAATTTATAAAGTACACAGAAATACATGTACACACACACACACTCTCTCTCTCTCTCACACTCACACACACACACACACACACACACACACACACACACACACACACACACACACACACTCGCTCAGGAGAAAGAGGAGCAGCTCCTAAAGGTCTCTGGCACTCGGAGGGCCTTAAGAGAGACTGGCTTATTTTTAACCGTGTAAAGTGCAAAAAAGTTTCCAATCGAGGGTCTGGCAGCTCCCCCTGGTGACATTTCAGTTCTCCTAACTAGGCCATTGAAAGTAGGATATTGCTGTCCTACAAACCACCCCACATCTCTCTCTCTCTCTCCAGTCCTGTGAGACATGAACCATTTTCCACCACCTGGTCGCCTGATCTGGGCTCAGAGACGCAGCGAGACTGAGGGCCACCTCACGCAAACGCAATCGTTCAGCGACAACGAGAGCAAACGGTAAGATGTGAGAGAAAAGGAAAGGGTGCTGATGACAATCCATTCAGATCCATGAAGAGTCCCATCATTTCTGCCGGTTTTTGCTTTTGATTCTCACTTGGACTTGAACCCAGTTCACCTTCTTAAATCTCTTTAAAAATTATCAAGCAGGTCAATTAAATAGGCTTCTTTTTGTCAATTTAAGTCAAGGCAAATTCATTTATATAGCACAATTGATACACAGTGGCAATTCAAAGTGCTTTACAAGAAACATTTCTGATTATTATCAATGTCACAGAAACGCATTTTAATTATTACTAAATTAATGGAAAAAATGCAAAAAAAGAAAAGAAAGTAAAAGTAGTGTTTTTAATTATTAATTAATAATTATAAATTATTATTTTATTAATGTCATGTAAAAAAGTTAAATGTATTCAATTATTATATATTATTAATAACCATTAAAAATAATAAGAAATAAAAAATATATATAATAAAAGAAGTAAAAAATTAAGAAAAGATTTAAATAGTTTTTGTACTTAATTTTGAAAAATAATGTAAAAAAATAATTTCAGCAATTTTGTGAATTTTGGAAATCTCATTTGCCATTATTAAACTGTATTTATTCCATCAACAAAAGCATGTTTCAATTCTATGCTTAAAGGAAAACCATTTACCTTAAACTATCAACTAGCAACCAATATTACAACAGTTTTGTAACAATATGTATTAAAAACAAGTCTTATCTCATGCACATTTCATTTTTTATATTTTTTTAAAAATGGTTTTACAGTAATTCTCGAAAACATTTTATTATAGGTATAGTTTATTATAGTTAACAAAAAAAAATAGATTTACTTAAAATACTTAAAGTAAATTTAAAATAAAATAAAATAAACATTAATAAAAAAATAATTAAAGGCAACATTTCTCATTTAGAGTATTAAAATAACCAAAAACAAATAAACTAAACTAAAATTACTTAAAATAAATGTTACCTGATATAAAATAAAATATAAAATAAAATTTAACATTTATTTCAGATGGTTGCTAAGGCAACATTTGTCATTTTAAGTTAAAGTACTAAAATGAATAATGAATAATTAAAATTAATAAAAACTATATATTACAAAATTAAAAAAATGACAAAACAATAAAATTACTAAAACTAAATTTAATGTGAAAACAAAATATAAAAATAAAATCTAATTTGCAATATTGACAAAAACTACAATAATATAACAATGATACTAAACATTCAAAATAATAATACAAATTCAAAAATAATAACTACAACAATACAGTGCAGCAGATAGATTAATAAATATTTACACTTGATTTATTCTTGTACTGTTGATTCCTTCTGTTTTAGTTTCTCTTGCCCTTTCCACATTGCACACAGTTTGAAAGCAGTGTATATTTTTACCTGATCTCGTAATCTCTCCGTCTCATCCTGATACGCCGCCAGCTGTTTCTTCCACTGCTCCACGTTAGCGTTGGCCTCATGCAGCGCGGCCACGAGCTTAGCGTTACTGTCCTGTAAAGTGAAGAGCTCGGACTCCAGATTCATCTCACAGATCGACCTGAAACACACAGAAACACTGACCACTTCAACCCACGCTGAGCTTTTTAGCCAGGAACCCTAACATGAGCATACAGTGATTCTGCACAGCAAACACAACCAGTTTTGCCTTTAACTTAATTAAATATTGTTTTAATATGCTTTTATGCTCTGTGCAAGCATGCATTGTATAAAACAGTAAATTTTTTAATTAGCAAATCCAATCAGATAATCCTAGCATGTGATATTTAAATGCATTTATTTATGTTCAATATTCCAAGCAGATGTAATTTTTAAAAAAAAGAGGGGACACTTTAAAAACATGTTTTCATAAAGGGTTAAACAACAGCAAAACGGAAACCAAATATGAAAGAAATAAGATATTTAATTTATAAAGTGATGAATAAAGTCAACGGAGCATGTTTATCTGAACCCAGGCCTGAAATGACAAAAAATGCATCACCAAATTGATAATTATCACCATGGCAACATAAATATTGTGCTTTCCCGGGGGTCAAAGGTCTGAACTAAAATGAAAACTTAAATAAAAATAATTAAACCTTAATATTATATAATAATAATATTTAAAAATATATATGAAAAAAATTATAAAAATAAGAAAAATAGAATAAAATTACAAAACATTAAAATGAAAATATAAATAAAATTTAGAAATAAAAATATAAATAAAAAATTAATTCAAAATAATAATAAAAGTAAATTAAAAAAATATGTTAAAATAACACTGTAGCCAATGAAGAAAATAAGGAAACAGAGTACAGTACATTCAAATTGTCCAGATGTGTACCGCTGTTTTCACATTTTGGTTGACAAATAGTATCAAAAAAGCAAACTACTGAAGTTTTCAGAACAGCATCTCATCTGTAATTTCCTTTGACTGCAGAAAATTGTGCAGCGTTTAGTGCATGAAATGTTTCCAGGAATCACAGACGTAACGCTTGTGAAGATGCAAACGCTCTTGAACGGTTACTTTCAGATGCTCTCCATAGCAACCCGCTTAGAGAAGAGTCCTGCGATGATCGAACACAAGAGCAATCGGCTGAGAATTAAAGCAGTGTGAGTGTGTTTATTACTCATCGGACTGATGGCAGATCACACCTGAACGTGTCACATAATAACAACAGAAATATCCAGTTTCTGTTTGCAAGTGTGTGTGTTGCTTGCTAGTGATGCACCAAAATTAATTTTGGATTTGTGTTTCTGTAAAAAAAAAATTAAAGTTTTAATTTCATGGTTATTATATTCAACTAAAACTAAAAATGAAAACCATTTAATTTTTTATTTATTTATTTATTTACTTAAAATAAAAATAAAAATTAACTGAAAAAAAAAAAATCTCAATTTTAATTTAGTTTGACTTGATGTATTAAAATAAGTAAACTGAAATAAAAATGAATAAAAACTACATAGACATTTAAAAAAAATGATAAACATACAACAATCTTCCTTAAACTTAAATATAACTAAAATTAAAACAAAAACAGAAAATATAAAAACAAAAACTGATTCCATATATTAACAAAAACTAAAATAGTATCTCAATAATACTAAAATATCGAAACCCGAAAACTGAAACCAAAAATACAGTGCATTTAATAATCAATTAATTAATAAAATATATGTATTAATAAACACTGAACATTTAAACTGCACATAAGGCAGTTTTATATCAACTTTATACTGATATAATTAAGTTTCTTCTCCTATTCATAATTGAAATATAAAAATTCAAACAGTGGCTGTAATAAAAACTTGTTTTCATTACAAAATGATTTAAATATACACCAAATGATGAAGTTAAAAAGATATTTGAATATGTAATATAGTGCATTTAACAAAATGCTCCTCTCTAAAGTTATCTTTTCTAGTTAACTAACAAGTTTACAGACGTCAAATGACTTTTAAGAGGTAAATGTAACGTTAAGTGAAGCTGTTTTGTTGATTTTTTTTTTCTGGTAAAAACACTGATTGATCGATTGCATGAGACTTGACCTTTCAGTAAGTTGTACTGTTTCTTTAAAAGCCTTCTGATGTTCATTCATGCTTATTTAATGCTCTAATTAAACGCCACTGCTTCGTTTATTGATTTCGGCCCTCTAAGACTGATCAGGCCGAACCAAAAATGCAGAAATGTCAATGCATCAGTAGTTTGCATGTGCAAAAGTGTGCTGGAGGTGGTTGCTATGCAGTTGCTAAGGTCTTCAGAACGGTTGCTACAACAACTCACATGGTAAAGAGGCCTGTAATCGTTGGCGTTCAGGAAAGCTGAATTTAGAGGCATTTTATGGGCTCTTTCAGGCAGGAAGAGGCCCATTATAGTGTGATCAATGGCTGTTACACACTTCCTTCACCAATATTTTCCCACAAATGTGCGAAGGCGGACGTGTAGTCTGAGAAACGCTGCTGAAGCCTTACCCCTCTGAGAGCATCTTCTTAATGCGCTCCTTCTCCGAGGACAGAGTAATGTCAGCGCTCTGGCTCCGGAAGAGCTTGTCCTCCGGTCCGTTCACACACATCACTGGAGGAGACTGCAGCTCATCACACAAGTCCTACAACACGTACACACACACACACACACACACACACACGCACACACACACACACACACACACACACACACACACACACACACACACAGAAGAACAACGCTGTTATCAGATGAATCCAGACACACTCACAGCTCAGCGTCCGTCTGACTCACAAGATAAATCCTTTTAACTAACAACTGAGTGTTACACTAAAAAACATAACTTACTATATTTCTAGTAAAATAAATACTATAAATATATAATAATATATAAACAGTGCCATCTGTGAGTTGTGTGATGCAGTGAATGCTGTTGATACTGTTTTTGTAAATACAAACAAAATACTTTTATTTAAAAAAAAATTACCATACGATGAAAGTAGTAATATTTTACAATTGTAATGTCTGATTACAGGGTACCAAACCTTGATACTACCAGAATATAGTCAGTAATTTATGAAAATTCTTATTATACACATTGCTTGTGTATACACACATTACATAATTCACAAATAATACATTATGTATATGTTATCTATCATGCAATATGAATAAATTATACACACACACACACAGATATATATATATATATATATATATATAATATATATATATATGTATATATGTGTGTGTGTGTGTACATATGTATGTATATGTATGTGTGTGTGTGTGTGTGTACTTATATATATATTTTTTTTGTATATGCTTCGTAATGCTTCAGGAAAAGCAACAATAAATAACCATTATAAATATTAATATAATATTATATATTTGATATATTATAAATGTTGGTACTTTTCAGGACTTATACCTAATATTTAGTTAAAATTAGTAATTTAAATTATAAATATATAAATCACTTATTGTGTGTGCGTCTATATATACAGGTATATATATACACACACACACATTCACAATAAAAAATAAATATTGGTACTTTTCAAGGCTGTAACACCATAGTCAGTTAAAATGAGTGCACAATAGATATTATTTAATACATAATACATAAATTTATTATATATATAAATTAGTGCTGGGCAAAGGTTAATTGCGATTAATTGCATCTAAAATAGTGTTAAGTTTTTGTTTACACCGTATATGTGTATGTTCTGTGTATATTTATTATGTATATATAAACACACACACATGCATGTATATATTTAAGAAAAATATATTATGTTTATATATTAAATATATTTGTATATAATATAAATTATAATAATGTAAATATATACAAATACATGTAAATATTTTCATATGTACATAATAAATACGCACGGTACACATATATTATGTAAACAAAAACTTATTTTCGATGTGATTAATTGTTGCCCAGCACTAATATAAATTTACAATAAATACAAAAATCTCTCTGTATACATATATAGAGCTGCATGGGTAAATATGATTTCTTTAAAATTCATTACTAACCTTTTCAATTAAATTATATAAAATATACATTTTCAAGCACAAATGGCAGCATTGATAAATGACCCAGATTTCAGCAGGTGAGTATGACATGCATAATAAAGTCATTCTCAGTCTTATTATAACAAACGGTGAGCAAATGCATCAAAATGAGCAGAATCTTATCGTTACAAAATAGGCCAGCGGTACAATTATCATAACACTATTTTCAGCGGTCACTCCAAACCCTTATTTTCATTTGGCCATTATACTTTATTAAAATTGGCAGACCCGAAATATGATTGTTTTCTGGTGAAGGTGAACCCCGTCTCTCTCATGTGTGAAAATGAGCTGATTTTGCTCCTGCAGGGTTCACCGTGGGACTCAGCTGATTGTGGGACACGTGATGTGTGTGTTAGAGTGTGATAAATCACAAACCCCATTTACTACATCAACAGCGGCTGCTTATATTCCCACAAAACTCTGAATCGTGCCGCGTGGCTCATGCTGTGTGTGTGCGAGTGAATGTCAAACTCACCTGAGAGAACTGACAGCGTCCGGATCGAAAGCATTGAGAGAAAGTGATAAAAGATACAGTCATGTGTGAGACCGGTGGCATTTTTACATGTTCACACATTTCTACAAATCTACCTGCCATCTTTGGGTAATGCCATTCAATTAAAGACCAATAATATTGAATTTAATATATTATGTTATACTGGGGAACCGTAACACTTCAAAATATATTTGTCAATTTATCTCAAATAAATATATCATTGGTTTAATACTTAAAAACAGCACTTAAATTGAACCTTAAGCCTATTTTATTTCAGCTAGTTGCCAAAGCAACTTAACTCATTTTCATTCAGTTTAATTTAATGCTCTAAAATAACTTAATAGTAATACAAATTAATAAAAAAGACATTAAAAAGTAATGTAAAATGACAAAAAATTCTAAAACTTTAAAATTAAATGAAAATATAAAAAATACAGAAAATAACAAAATAAAAACAATAATTCTAAATATTAATAAATCTATAACAGCATCTCAATAATATTAAAATAACACTAAGCAGCTGTTAAATCAATACTTAAATCTTCTACTACTACATACTTCAATGAAATAATGCATTATATGCTTTAAAAATATTTATTTATATTAAATATTTATATATTTTAAACTTCAATTATGCAATGCATTATATATTTTAAATATATTTATTTAAATTAATAAAACATATGTAGATATTTTACATATATAAATAAATATTTAAATTAACATAAATATATTTATATATCTATAGTATAAATTTTAAAGATTCAATATTTTATTTCAGTCACATAATTTTTATTTCATAGCTAGTACTAAAATTCTCCCTCAGCGAAGCCTCACATTATCAAAACTTCAGACAGCAGGAAAAATACAGTGCATTCGAACATTAAAAACTTAAATACCTCAGAATTATTTTTTTTGACCTAGACCTAGAGAAATCTACTGCATGTGCAGAATAAGTGTCACTCCGGTTTGATTGCGACTGAATTAATTCTCACAGTCAGTATTTGAGATTGATAACAGTATTCGCTACTCTCAAACTGTCTTGTTCTCACAACAGGAGCAAGACTGAATACGTATGAATGAGTAACTGAAGGAAAGACACCCTTAAGTCCCTGACACAGAGTCCAAATCAAGCCTAAAATCTCTTTTAAGAAATAATAAACCAAACTCAGAATTCAGTTGTGAATCTTGATCGTATCTAGATTTCAGGTGTCACTCTGGTTTATAACTGAAATCTGTGTGAATGCACCATGATTAACACTGAAATAGGGCTGAAGAATACATTCTGCTGCTGAAGCTTGATTCAGTGCTCTCTTGTGTAACGAGAACAGACACGGAAAAAAGCAAAACTGAAGCGCAACGTGCAAAATTCAGGGTGAACAGCAGAACTAACGGGCTCTCATCAGGTCAAGAGGTCTGCGTCTTAAATGGCCCTTTAACAGCCTGCTGACCTGAAAAGACAAGCAGTTCGACATCATACGAGAAGACAGACGCTGACAGAGAGCGAACAGGATGGCTCTGGATAATTTTATCACTGTCCTAGTTCTCCGCTCACTTCCCAGTGAGACGAATGACCCAGCTCATCCTGCTCTAGGATTACAGTAACCCTTCACTTACCACACACACACACACACACACACACACACACACACACACACACACACACACACACACACACACACACACACACACACACACACAAGATCTGTCAGATGAAGAGCAGAAACTACAGGAAAATAAGTCAAAACTAGGTGGTTCTAGGCCGTTGCCAGGGTGTTGCCACGGAGTTGCTAAAGTGTTGTGAGTGCCTGGGTTGCTAGCGCATTGCTATGCAGCAATTAAAGCGTTGTGAGTGGTTGTAACATGTTGCTATATGGTTGTTAAGGAGTGGCGGCAATGTATTGCCATGCTGCTAGAATGTTGGGTGGTTGCTAGGGCGTTGCTATGCAGCTGTAA
Source organism: Cyprinus carpio (assembly GCF_018340385.1). NCBI lineage: Eukaryota > Metazoa > Chordata > Actinopteri > Cypriniformes > Cyprinidae > Cyprinus > Cyprinus carpio. Next base: position 26,679,213 of record NC_056573.1, on the reverse strand, counting down.
TGTATTGCCAGGATTCTAGAATGTGGTTTGGCTGCCATCGTGGTTGCTTTGCAGCTGCTAAAGTGCTATGTGGTTGCTGTGTGTTTGCTAAGGAGCTGCTTCAGGGCTTCAAAGTTGCCAGGCTTCTAGAATGCTGGGTGGTTGCCAGGGTGTGGCTAAGCAGATGCTAAAGTGTTGTGAGTGCCAGGGCTGCTGGGGTGTTGCTATGCAGCTTCAATGCTTTGCCAGGCTTCTAGAATCTTATGTGGTTGCCAGGGCATTGCTATGTAGCTGGTAAAGTTTTGTGAATGCCAGGGTTGCCAGGGTGTTGCTATGCAGCTGGTAAAGTTTTGTGAGTGCTAGGGTTGCAAAGGTGTTGCTATGCAGCTTCAATGCTTTGCCAGGCTGCTAGAATCTTATGTGGTTGCCAGGGCGTTGCTATGTAGCTGGTAAAGTCTTGTGAATGCCAGGGTTGCCAGGGTGTTGCTATGCAGCTTTAATGTAATGCCAGGCTTCTAGAATCTTATGTGGTTGCCAGGGCGTTGCTATGTAGCTGGTAAAGTCTTTTGAATGCCAGGGTTGCCAGGGTGTTGCTATGCAGCTGGTAAAGTTTTGTGAGTGCTAGGGTTGCAAAGGTGTTGCTATGCAGCTTTAATGTAATGCCAGGCTTCTAGAATGTTGGGTGGTTGCCAGGGCGTTGCTATGTAGCTGGTAAAGTGTTGTGAATGCCAGGGTTGCCAGGGTGTTGCTATGCAGCTGGTAAAGTTTTGTGAGTGCTAGGGTTGCAAAGGTGTTGCTATGCAGCTTTAATGTAATGCCAGGCTTCTAGAATGTTGGGTGGTTGCCAGGGCGTTGCTATGTAGCCGGTAAAGTGTTGTGAATGCCAGGGTTGCCAGGGTGTTGCTATGCAGCTGGTAAAGTTTTGTGAGTGCTAGGGTTGCAAAGGTGTTGCTATGCAGCTTCAATGCTTTGCCAGGCTGCTAGAATCTTATGTGGTTGCCAGGGCGTTGCTATGTAGCTGGTAAAGTGTTGTGAATGCCAGGGTTGCCAGGGTGTTGCTATGCAGCTGGTAAAGTTTTGTGAGTGCTAGGGTTGCAAAGGTGTTGCTATGCAGCTTTAATGTAATGCCAGGCTTCTAGAATGTTGGGTGGTTGCCAGGGCGTTGCTAAGCAGATACATAAGTGTTGCGAGTGCCAGGGCTGCTGGGGTGTTCCTATGCAGCTTCAATGCTTTGCCAGGCTACTAGAACCTTATGTGGTTGCCAAGGCGTTGCTATACAGCTGCTAAAGTGTGTTTCTAAGGATGGCAAGCACTTGGAATGTTGGGTGGTTGCCAGGGTGGTGCCATGCAGCTGCGTCAGAATTTAAAAGGGGCCTGAGTCAAAAATGCCAGCAAAATGAATAAAATTGTATCGTATGCAAAATAAATGATGTCACACCTGAGGCGCAGCGATACTGAGAGCTGCGGTGTTCAGCTCTATCTTGTCCTGTGATTTCTCTCTGGCCAGACGTGCAGCTTCCCTCACCTCTTTAAAACGTTCGGCAAACTGCAACAAAAACACATAATGCTGTATTATATAAGGGGTGATGCAAGTATTCCCAAACATGTCTGTGCAAAACTATATTATGTTGGTTTTTATCCACCTTCTTAATCTCATTTGAAGCATTCATGTATTTGAACAGAGACAATGCATTGTGTGTCGTTTCTCAGTAAACAGGCCATTTAAGACGTTCACACCTGGTGCAGCTGCTGCTCTGTGGCGAATCCGAGGCCGTACACGGTGTTTGCTCGACTGTCCGCCCACTGACCGAACTTCTGAGACGTCTTAGTGAACGTCATGTTGTGGCTGATCGTGCTGTTGATGATCGCCTGCCAAAAGAGAGGACGTAAATCACAGAAAACTCTGAATAAGCACCCATTTAAAAGAATACAGAAGGGATAGTTCACCCAAAAGTGAAAATAGTCGACGGTACCCATCGACTTCCATAGTATGCTAAAAAATACTAGGCTATAGAAACTGTCTGGTTACCAACATTCTTTAAATTATCTTCTTTTGTGTTTAACAGAAGAAAGAATCTCATACAGGTTTTGAACAACTTAAAATGTGTTAACTTTTACACAATACGTGCAAGAATACCAGAAAGGTTTGTGATGCAACTATCTGTAAATCACTGTTTACACGGAGCAAAACATAAACAGTATTCCCACCTCAACAGGATGATTTAGAAACATTACGGCACAAATAACATTTATTTTTAACGACAACATCTAACCTCTAATAGACCAGCATTGAAAGTGCAATACTGTAAACACAATTTATGCTTGTTTATGCAAAGCGTTGCTATTATTTTGTGCTGTTTGGGACAGTTTTTGAAGACTGAGTGTGTATTAACAAGTTACATAAATAATAATAAATAAAATACTGTCGCACAAGCCGGTGTAAGTGTTTCCAGCAGCTTTAAACAGAAGATCAGACACACATGCAGAAGCCTCAACCGCAGTCTGACTGGAGCCACACTTATGACCCCTGAGAGAGTGTAAAACATGAAATCTAATAACTGTGAGAGACTGTGACGATAAACACTTCATATGACATGTTGAATCAATCTATCATAAACATCTAAAATGTCCCATGTTTTTATTAAAACCAGAACAAATCAATAAAGCTGCACAAAGATGATCACAACAGCTCAAGCCATCATAATGAAACAATAATACAACTAGAGAGACCAAGAGACGCTTATAAATGATGTTTCAAAAAATAAATTGGATGGTTCTGTAAAATGTCATTTATTTCTCTGATGTGCAGCTGTATTTTCAGCATCATTACTCCAGTCTTCAGTGTCACATGATCTTCAGAAATCATTCTAATATGCCGATTTGCTGCTCAGTAAATATTTCTGATTATTATCAATGTTTAAAAAAGTTGTGCTGGCCAATATTTTTGTGATACATTTTTTTTTCAGGATTCACAGATGAATAGAATGTTCAAAAGAATAGCATTTATATGAAATATATATATTTTGTAACATTATAAATGTCTTTAATGTCACTTTTGATCTATATATATATATATATATATATATATATATATATATATAGATACATACATACATACCATACATATATATATAACAATACATACATATACACATACATTATATATATATATATATATATATATCACACACACACACACACACACACACAGACAGTTAAGATACTAAATTAATAATACTGTTAAATATTATTATATATGCAGCAAGGATGATTCAATGATTCTTTTAAAAAGAGATTAAAAAGACATTCTTGACTGATTAAAATGATTTAAAAAATCTTTTTGTATATATATAGGATATAGGCTATTCTATATATATATATTATATATATATATATATATATATATATATATATATATATATATATAAATATAGAGAGAGAGAGAGAGAGAGAGAGAGAGAGAGATTTTTTTCTATCATATTGCAGTTTTATAAAAGCAGTCATTGACCATGATAATGGTGTTGCAGCTCCTTTGTTTTGTGTCATAGCACGGCTTATTGAGTCTCTCACAGCTTATTGTTTTATTCTCTCTGATTCTCTAATGACTCCTGTTCCTCCTGAAAACAACAACAAAACGAAATCAATATAACCACAAAACACAACACCATACTCAATACACAAACGTGCAACAGAACAGAAAATTTAAGGTCAGTTTAAAGGTGTTGGATGAAGCCGAGAACAACTGAGATTTACAGGCTTCGGTGAGGACAGTCACTGATATCATTGTAATCAAGAGATCAAACGGGCAACAGTTCAGAGAGGTGAAGGTCAATAGCAATGCATGAGATGTATTTACAGTAAAAATGCACATATTAGAATGATTTCTGAAGGATCATGTGACACTGAAGACTGGAGTAATGATGCTGAAAATTCAGCTTTGATCACAGAAATAAATTACATTTTAACAGATATTAACATAGAAAATGGATATTTTGAATTGTAATAATATTTCACAATATTACTGTTTTTACTGGATTTTTAATCAAATAAATTTAGCCTTGGGGAGCAGAAGAGACTTTAAAAAAAAAAAAAAAGCTTTTCTTTAATCATTCCAAACTTTTGACCGTTAGTGTGAATCGTTTTCAGATTTACCTCTAGAAGCCTGTTTCCAACACGGAATAAAAAATAAATAAATAATAAAATCTCACAATTTGAACTTTACATCTTGCAATTTTTTTTTCCTCAGAATTACAAGATATAAACTCAGATGCCAGATAAAAACTTATTTCTGACTTTTTCCTCACAATTCAGTTTTTTTTTTTTGCTACAGAATAAAACCAAAAAAGGTTATTGCAACTTTTTCTGTCTTTCTTGCAGTTGGGATTTAATATCTCACAGTTTGGTCTTTTCTTACATAAACTCGAAATTCTGAGAAGAAAATCCCAAACTGTGAGATACATATGCAGAACTGCGAGATATACAATTTATCTCTCACAAATTCTATGTTTTTGTTATTGTGAAATAAAAAGTTTCAATTACCTTTTTTATTTTTACCCTGTGTCAGAAACAAGCTTCCATGCTAATCTGAACAGCTCGTAAAAGCAAAAAACAAACTGTCATTGGTCACTTCACGTGTCTAAGTGGGCGGTGCTTGAGCAGAACAATCTGTGTTTTGTTTCTAAGAGACTTTGGTATGGACTCAAGGTCGCCTGTGTGCTGCTCTCTCTTGGTTTAGCGTCTCCGGTCCAGCGGTTAGACAGCTCTGATTCGCTCCATCAACAAGTATCGATTATCCCGACAGGATGCAAGTCATGCAGCTCCGGAGCTTTCCTGCACTCAACTCTCTTTTAAGAGCATCTCGTTCGGTCTGATATCAGGTGTTGAGCTATTAACCTTCACTTCAGCGTAAATCCCCTCGCGGGGAGTATTTCGTTCTGGCTCTAATCACATCGACTCAATAATCACCATCTGAAAGCTTGTAGCTGATGGAGATGTTTATTACGTTACTCCGCTGCAGTCGGATGGATTTCCTGGCATGTTGCACTGATGATAACCACGAGAGGGTTTCTGCAAAACCTGCGGCACACTGCTAGTATGCACTGTGTGCAACATGAGTACAGTATGCACATGCAGCGAACAGCATGATGACACACATTTGACAAGATATGCAATAAACAACCAGAGAACATTAAGTGCAATAGTTTCCCACTATGCAATGAATTTCCATTCACAGCGTGAATAAAAATGAAGCGACATCAACTACAACCTTCCACTTGACTCAATACTAAGTGTTAAAATTAATATTCAATAATATTATTGATTTAACTGCCCTGACACTATATTCATAAATGATGAATTTTGCAATGGATTATTGAACCGGTTTGTTTCATAATTTATGAACTTTGCCACATTGACACTGAATTGAATAAACTTATTATAATAAAATTAATTAAAAAAAAATAAACAAAAAAAAACAAAAAACTAAATACATACTAACTACATATTTCTATGTCTATTTTCTATTTCTATCTTATGTTATGGAATTATTCAATTCCTTTTATTATTTAAAAACTGCATTTTTAATGCAATATTGTACTATTTAATTGATGTTAAAAATACTTTCAGTTTTTCTGTCACAGTGGAAAAGGAAGATCAGATATCTCACACTTTATTCTGAAAATTTTTTCAGTTGTCATTGATAGAGGAAATCTGCATACTGCAGAAACAGCACGATAATACGCTATTCTGAACACTTCACTAATCTTTAAATATACAGTTGTTGCAGATATCCCAGATGTTTTAACATTTCTTCTATACAGTTATACATATGAATTGAGGTTGATGCGCCAGAGCAAGCGTGCTGTAATCCAGGGGAGAAGCGCTCACCTTGGTCCCGCCCACGCTGATGATGCGGTAGGCGTGTCTGTTGGCGTCGTAGAAGAAGGAGACGGTGACCGCATGCTTGCTGGCCGGGATCCAGTTGCGTTTGGTGGCGGGATCGATCTGGAACACATGAGCTCGAGTGCTGAAGATGGGCTGTTCCCTGCAACACACACAAACACACGCGACATGAGTGTGTGTCCGGAAAAAAAAACACGACTGAATTCAGCTCAGGCTCACAGACCGACATGCAAACTATTCAAAACACACACCTGGAAACACACAGAGATTCAGGAATGTTGATGCACGTACTTCAGATTCAGCACTACTCTACGTCTGTTATTTTACAAATAATTAACTTACTATTATTATCATCAAATTAATAATAATTTAATAATATATAATATTAATTTTACAATGTTTTCAAACTTTTAAATCTTAATAATTTAATTTTTAAATGTTTTATTTATTTATTTTTAATTTTAATAATAACTTTTTAATTTTAATAATTTAATACAACATATAATAAGAATAGTGACTATAAACTATTAAAATTAATCAAATATATTTATAATCATTTAAATAAGAATTTCAGTGAAATACTAATATATATATATATACATACATATATTAGATATGATATATCTATATATATATATATATATATATATATATACCGCACACACACACATAATTCCTAATAATAATTAAAAATAATTTTAATAACTTATCAATAATTATAGATTAATCAATTTAATCATATATATATATATTAATTATATATTAAGTTAAATAATACTAGTATTACTAATATTTTTATATAATGTAATAATATTTTTTACATTTAATAATATTTTAAGAATGTATATAATATCAGTAATTATGCATATTATTAATATAATTAATCAAATACATTATTATTATTACTATTATAACTTAAAGATTAAGCAAAACACTAATACTTACCTTATTATTATTATTATTATTATTATTATTATTATTATTATTATTATTATTATTATTATTATTATTATTATTATCCTAACTGGAAAGATTGAAAAGATCACTTTTTAAATTCTTGTAGTCTTGCAGTAAAGTTAACAAACCGGGCTGCAACCAACAACTACTCTGATAATCTGTTGATTATTTCAACAGTTAACTGAATAATGATATAGCTTATCAAGAAATATTTTAAAAGCCTGTAGCTTATGAAACTCAAACTAGTGCTGTAATTGACAAATGATGATAACGAGAGTGGAATGAGCTGTAAAGGATCAGAGAGATGAACGGATGGCGTATCTAACACCTCATGACTGACTGACTGATCTCAGTCTGAAGTCAATACGGCAGCTGAAGCGCTTCGGTCAAACTGTGTGTTATGGACGTCTAACAGCGCAAAGGCTTTCGGACCCCAGACAGCTGCATTTTTAACCTCTGTACTTTTGGTCATTGTCACAGTAGCACAAAAAAAACATAAAAAAAGAACAAAAAAAACATTTTTTTAATAACCCAGAACTCTCAAACACAGAAGAAGTTAAATAAGAAACAAATAATTCTGAACCTAGCTTTATCTAATGTTCAGATTTCTGTTCTGGAAATGTATGCAAAATGCATGCATATTTAATTAGATAATCCCTCATTTGTATTACGAAATAACATAACAAAGAAAACAATCTTTAATTTAGTTCTTCAAGAAGCTTCAACTCTTTTTTTTTATTTCTTTCTTTGTTTTTGACTTTTTGTTTTTGAAACTAATTTCACAATGACCATTTTCAATACATTTTTCATGCATTATTAGCTGAAGAACACATTCATTGCTCATATATATTGAGCCATATTTTTTGGTTTAAATTTTAAATAATTAATTTGTAATATTTGTTGGCCAAAACAATATTTTGGAGACCCACAAAAAAAAAAAAAAAAAAAAAAAAATATCCAAAAGCCCCATATATATATATATATATTATGTATATATATATATGTATATATATATATGTATATATATATATATATATATATATATATATATATATATATATAATATATATATATATATATATATATATGTATGTATATATATATATATAATCATATAATGTATGCATATATATATATATATATATATATAAAAAAAAAAAAAAAATATATATACACACACTCTCACACACACACACCTGTGTGGTCAAAAAACACATAAAAACACAAACACACACACACACACACACACATAAAATACAATATATCTTCTACCAGGGAGTCCTGGTCAAGATGGACAGCATTACAAAAAAAAAAATAAAATAAATACAAAAATGAAAATAAATAAATAAAATCACAGTCCTATCCAAGAATAAAGAAAAAAACCATGAATTAACAAGTATGTAATATATAGCAGATGGATACATGCACAGATCATTGCGTGAAACAATTTGATAATATCGGGAAGAGGATCTGGAAGGATTGGATTTCAGAAATATAAAATGAAATAATCTTAATGCAATGCATCACGAGCAGGAAGAGTGGAAAGATGATTCTCTTCCCAATATATCACCACAGATATAACAACAAATACACGAACATTACCTCCCCTACTACATTATAACATTCACATTATAAGATGTTGCATCCGTGGCTGGGGGTTTTGCCCACAGAGTCTTCTGAGAATATCAATAGTGACATTTTCCTGAACATTTCTGTCATATCTACATAAACTCACAGTCACCACTGATAAGCTACTCCTAAATATTGTAGAAACTTAATTTTCTGTAAAGTTGCTTTGCAAATATCATTATATTAAAAACCTCTAAACAAATAAACTATAAACAAAATTAAACGACATGAACAATGTCTAAAAGCACCGTTTGAGGTTTGTGTGACCACAGTAAAAATTTAAATATTAGTCTTGGACCTCATTTGAGGAAAGCTTTCCTTATTCTCCCCTTCAGCATATCACGAGTCCTGGGTGAACGGTGTTTTTCTGATTGTAGATGATATACATGCTGAGAGCAGACCTGAGGAATGAAGTCAGCGTGAACCGCTCCATTCAGCTCTAAACTCAGTTTGAGCTCCTTCAGACTAACACGTCTGTCAAAGAGCTCTGCACATCACGGGTCTTGTATATATCTGGCTATTTGTCTGTTTTGTGCATTATTTTGCACACTTACCGTGTCAATACCAACAGCTACCAATAGATCAAGCACACATTCTCTTTTCAGATAAGCCTACTTTTTAGGGATATTTTGAGCAATAATGCAGTAGAATAAATGCAATGTTTCTTTGTTCAGCACATTTGCTATTAATCTGTAATTAAACACATATATTGGCCACCCTGCTCTCTAGATATAGAAATCCCCATCAGTCACTAGAAAAACTATATTCAACCATTTCAATTCACCAAAACAATATTGTTGCTGTTGTTGTTTTAATTTTGAAATTAAATATATACACTATTCAAAGGACTGGGGTCAGTAAGATTATTTAATGTTTTTAAAAAGAAGTCTCTTTTGCTCATCGAGGCTGATTAAAATACAATATAAACAGTAAAAAATTGGAAATATTATTACAATTTAAAATAACTGTTTTCTATGTGAATATATAGTAAAATGTCATTTATTTCTGTGATGCGCAGCTGTATTTTCAGCATCATTACTCCAGTCTTCAGTGTCACATGATCTTCAGAAATCATTCTAATATGCAAATAAACTTAACAACAAAATATTATTAATAATATAAAAAATCAAAAAACCCCAAATAAAAAAAATTATTAGTGTAAACTGTGATATATTTTATTTTTCAGGATTCACAGATGAATAGAAAGTTCAAAAGAACAGCTTTTATTTGAAATTGAAATCTTTTGTAAATCTTTTGATCAATTTAATGCATCCTTGGTTAATAAAAATATTAAAACCTTTCAAAGATCTTACTGACCCCAAACTTTTGAACAGTAATGTTTTGAAGTAAAAAGTAATGATTTATCAATTACAAACCAAGTTTTGAATCTTAATTAAAAACATGTAATCTAATGAACCGGCCACTGTATATTATGAATACTGCTGCTCTAACAAACCGCTTTTGTTCCTCTTTTGTAAGTCATTTTGAATAAAAGTGTCTTGATGAATTCATAAATGTAAATGTGAATCCATTGGGCAACAATGGTTGAACAAAAAAAAAAAAAAAGTACTGTCTGAAAATGACTGCATTTCAGAGCAAATCTCTAAATATTCAACACAGAGGCTGATGAACTTTAGTTCGATCGCTGAAGTATCCGTCTAATCCTTCTGCAGGTCTACAGATCTCTCCACCCGTAAAACACACACACACACACACATCAGCAGCGCGAGGTGTTGAGATCACTTGCCACCTCGCTTCTTACAGCCTGGCCTGAATTCCCAGAATGCCATGGGGTAAGTCTCCTGGCCTCTGTGATCAGCGCAGCTCCTTCATCTGTCAATTTCTCACCCGGAGCTGATAGCGAGGCACCCAGTAACGAGCCGAGGGGCTGTAAACTATCCAGCGTGAGAGATCGACCGCCGTTAATGACTTTCAGCACTGCACCGAGCACCAGATCAACCTCAGCTAAACACCAGAGCGAGCCACACGTCTCACACCTTCATTTGTAATCATTTGCAAACGTGTTGCAGACAGACTTTCTGAAACATTTCTGCTCATATTATCACACAACTACAGTTTCCTGTAGAATAATGTGTGCTAATGAACCTTGAGCAGTACTGTAATACATGATGCTACTGTTCAAAAGTTTGGGGTCAGTAACATTTTTTAATAAATGTAATACTTTTATTCATCAAGGCTGCATTAAATTACTCAAAAGTGACAGTAAAGACATTTATAAAGTTGCAAACGATTTATATGTCAAATAAATGCTGTTAAAATGTATCACAGTTTCTACAAAAATATTCAGCATATTAGAATGATTTCTGAAGATCATGTGACACTGAAGACTGGAGTAATGATGCTATCACAGAAATAAATTACAGTTTAACAGATATTCACATAGAAAACAGTTATTTTAAATTTCTAAAAATATTTCACAATATTACTGTTTTTACTGTCTTTTTGAACAAATAACTCCAGCCTTGGTGAGCAGAAGAGACTTCTTTTAAAAACAAACAAATAACCAATATAACCAACAATAAACTGTATAAACACGAGACCACATGAAATATTCTGATTCACCTGGAAATACATCACATAATGGCAATCGAATGGGTTCTAAGTGTAATTTCACGTTAACCTCGCAGCAATGCAGCTGACTAGAAAAAGAAATGTGTGTTCCACAAAAAAAATCTCTACCACCACCAATAAACAACAACAACAACCCAAAAGACAACAATATCTTCACAGATATATACTAAAACTAATGTGTGTGTGTTGTGTGTGTTTAGAGATCACTGAACCCTCAAGCTGTCCATTTGCATTTCAGCTCTAATTGCCTTTTTCCAGATTCGTTTATGTAATGAGGCAATTACTAGGAATTGTTACAGAGAAATTAACCTCATGCTGCATCTTTATTCTATATGTAGGATATACAGAAAGGCACTAAATCGACATATAATCTTTCCCTTTGCTCACCAGACATGGAGGTAAGATTTCATATAGTGAAAATTAAAGTAATATTTCAGCCAAAAATGAAAATTACCTGAAAATGTCCTCACTTTCAGGCCAACCAAGGTGTAGATGTGTTTGTTTCTTCATCAGATTTGGAGAAATGTAGCATTGCATCAGTGTCTCATCAGTGGATGCTCTGCAGTGAATGGGTGCCGTCAGAATGAGAGTCCAAACAGCTGATAAAAACATCACAATAACCCACACCACTCCAGTCCATCAGTTAACATCTGGAGAAGACAAAATCTGTGTTTGTATAAAACTAATCCATCATTAATAAAAATAAGATAACTGAAATATAAGTCCATAATCCATAATAACGCTTCCTCCAGTGTAAAAGCCCATCTCCTGTTGTCTCTCACATCAAAATCCAGCCACATATTTGTTTAGAGCTGTTTGAACGCTGCTTGATCTGTGCAGATTTCTCTCCTGATTCACACCAGAACACTTTTTCACTGGAGGAAGTGTTATTATGGACTCGTATTTTAGCTGGAAGCAAAGGTTTATATTAAAAAATGTCTAGATGGATTTAACTTCTCAAAATATTAACTGATGGACTGGAGTGCTGTGGATTACTTGTGGATTATTGTGATGTTTTTATCAGCTGTTTAGACTCTCATTCTGACGGCACCCATTCACTGCAGAGCATCCATTGCTGAGACACTGATGCAATGCTACATTTCTCCAAATCTGATGAAGAAACAAACTCATCCTAATCTTGGATGACCTGCGGGTGAGACGATTTTCAGCAAATGTTCATTTTTGAGTGAACTGTTCCTTTAAAACAAAGTGGGATCGTTTGAAGGACAATCCAGCTAGAAAGAAGTAATTAGGCCAAGCGTGTTCTGACCCGACAGCATCACACCTTACCGCCACTGAACTAATTAACTGCACCGTCACTACTCCACTGATTTAACCTGTTACAGGCCTCCTGAAGGTCAAAACAGCTTTATGATCATCTATAAAGCCTCAGCACACTGAGATGGACACTTGAGACACTGCAGAACATACATTGTACAGTCGTCAGGGCAACTAAAAAAACACAATACTGGCTGTTTCATAAACAACATCCCATGACCTTTTCATATTCTGTGTCATTTCTCCAAGAGATTAATACAGTACGAGAAGAAATCTCCCTTTATCTATGGAGTCATAATTCCTGTATAATATGTCCCACTAAGAGCAGGATAAATGGGTCATTCCATGAAAAACAGGTGCTTAGTCCATTTTACAAAGTGATTTTTGCATTTAATTGCATTTCTCTATGTGCTGCTTTACAACAGTCTGTATTATAATGCTCTATAAGATTAAAGATGACTTGGCTTGAAGCGCATCAGTGTTACTTTACTATCACTGACAAGCTATTTTAGTTTTTATTATATGTTGAATTAATTTTTTTATTTGTTTATGCCTACACAGATTTTATTTGAGTTTTAGTTATTTTAGTAAATCAAGTAAAACTAAATGAAAATGAGAAATGCTGCTGAATTTAAATCAGCTTAAAGGTTTTTTAAATATTTTATTTTATGTGTATTTTTATTTTAAGCACAGAGAGGTTTATTTATTTTGGTTTTAGTTACTATAATAACCCTGAAGTGCATTGTCGTTTTTTTAATATACAGACAGCAAGCTGTCCGATTTACACATTCTTAGTGATGAACAATGAGACATACACAAAATTACATATATATTTTAAATGCATACAATATTACAATTAATTTACACTATATTTAATTTGCAACATTGCAAAATAATAATAATGAAATTTATTTTTTCTGTAGATTCTGTAAAATGATTGTTAGCAGTTAAAATAGATCAAATAATCATTTTGGTTTATTTATTAAAATATCAACACTTTGAACAAGGGTCTCAGGATCTGATAAAGACTTACCTCTCTCTGTGCAACGGAAACATTCTTCTTACTGGACAGATGAGGGTCTTTTTCTGCCATTAGAAATTAGAGAAAGAAAGGAATTAAACACATACACTCACCCAAACAGATATCGTTTAAATATACACTGAAAATATTAAGAAAATGAATGACATATTTGGGTCAAGGTTGTGGATGAACTCATTCCAGTCCATTTAAAGGATGCAAACAATCTCACTAAATAATCCATTATAATTTCTTAACAAAAATTTAGACTTTGTAACTAATAGTTTTATTCGTCTTCTTGATGATGAAATAATCTCATTAAACAAAACCTAAACATCTGCAACTAAATAAAAATAAAGCAAATAATTATTACATTTAAATATTGCTTTTTTTTTAATGTATTTATGCATTTATTCTTATTAAATTAAATAGAGATAAATCCAAATAATTAAGAAATACAAATAAATTTAGTATCATGTCCATGAGTTTGATTTTCTACATCAGTATTTAAATGTTAAATGCAGGTTCAAATGCAAAGTGTGTGTTTCTGGTCACCATGCAGTTCAATCACCTTTTAGCTTTCTCGCAGGTCACTTCTTTATACGAGTTGAAAAAACTGCATGTATAATGATAATATTTCACTCAATTATATTAAAGAATGTTGTTTAGATGCATCATAGCATGTCATACTGTGTCAAATACACAAATATACAATGACTATCATCACAGTTTCCTACCGTAGGACTGTCCTAAATAAAAAATATTTGCTTTGAGACATATAAACAGTTTATATAAACATATAAAGTCTCTAATGCAGTTGCAGTACTAAGCGCTCTGGTAAGTTCCTCTGGCTTCAGTTTCGCTCAGTTAAAGTCTCTTAAGTTGCTATGAATGAGACTATGACAGAGCAGTGACTCTTACCCCATGTCGTTGTAAACACACAGGATGTCAAACTCTTGTTCCTGTTCTGGAGCAACTGTTCGCAGCCTGTGGGATGTAATCCGTGTCTGGAGTCTTTCTATGCGGCATATATGTGCATGGCAGCACGCGAATGCAACAGCGGCAGCCGCAGAAACTGGACGTGATGACCGAGAGCGCGCGTCAGTTCCTCTTTGCCCCGCGCTTGTCTTCTGTTGTAGTTCAGCAAGCACGCGGACTCGCGGGAAAGGCCCGCCGGCTGTCACGCTCCGCGTTCTATTTCTTCCCGCAGCGACTTTGATGACGAACCGCGACTGTTACTTTGTAACCAGTTTGGCTTTGATGTCCCGCGCCTCCCGCCGCTCTGTGCTCGAGCGCTGCCGCTGGCGGGTATTTTTTAAGAGACTCGCGCGCGCCACCCGGCGGACAGAAGGGGAGCTGCAGCCTCATTGCGGCGCCTCTCGCCCTCTAGTGATTAGACAGAGAAGATCAGTTAATCATGCAGACATTTGTGCTGATGTAACCCTAAAGAGACACCACAAACCTTCCTCACTTACAAAATGCAGTAAAACAATAATGTTACCATGTTTTTTGGACATATTATGATTTATATATTATTTTGGTCACGTATGTTGAAAGATGTGGCCACTGTTAAAAAAATAAATAAATGCATGCATGCAAAAATTAATACATATTGTTATATTCAAGAAAAAGTACACAAACACAAAACATTTTTTTTCTAACAATGGACAATTAACTTTTTCATGACTTCATTCTGGATTCTACATTCTTATATGCATACATTTATTTAGTGTGTGTAAATATATAATTTAGAATGTTAAATTCATTTAAACATAAAAAAACTGAATTTTAACTATGGTATTATGATAATAGAAAAAAAGTATTTTTCAGAAAAACATCCTGATTAAGGTTATTTGTAGTGAAGGGACAGGCATGAATATAAATATATGCATACATACACACACACACACACACACACACACACACACACACACATATATAATATATATATATATATATATATATACACATATATTTTCACTTTTCTTAAGGTGTAACAGCAAGTAGCATGGATTAAGAGCTTGCCAGTGAAGTCAAATTCATTTTCAATGTCCAGTAATTAAGTCTGACCTTATGTGAACTTAGAAAAAAGCTAAATGAAAAGCACAGTAGGTTTAATGTGTGATTGATGAAAACGCCACATCAGACCTGCTCTATCACTACAGAGGATGACACATTACAGCAGGGAGTTTCTGCAATTAATACAAATTAATGTTACTTTAGGGGAAAAAACAGCTTTAAAGAAATTATGATCTTACTGTAATTATGGGATTTAACATCCCTTCATTATTAAAGCTTGTACACATCTTTAATAACAAAAGTCTCATATCTGACACACTTCTGCATTGAGCAAAACCTTTCCTAATTGTCACTTCAACTAAATTGAGACCACAGAAATCAGTTTGTGAAAAAGAAAGTAAACACCAAAAGTGTGCTTCCTTACTGTGATCCAGGTTACAACAGGTTAAATATGCAATGGAAGTAAAACAAAAAAAGTCAACTGCGATATGTAAACATAATATTTGGACTTTTTTCTTACAATTATGACCAAAAAAAAAAAATTGCAATTTTATTTTTATTTTTTTATTCTGTGGTAGAAATGCGCATGCATATTCAATATTTAAGCTTCATTATAGATCATACACAAGACAAAGAAGAACTGAGAACGGCATCGGGTGAAAGAAATCAACATTTATTCATAACGTTACAAGAAGTACATATTGTGGGGGTGAAAACTTTTTCCACAAAACAAAATCCTGAATTATACTTCATATCCTGATGTTTTTCAATGTTCCTCTTCATTGCAAGTTAAAGCATTTAAATGTATTGTACATTTCAGTGAAATCTGATGCAGCCTTCGCAGCAGAACCTCAGAATATCCTCGTCTCTTCATACTCGATAATAACCAGAATGCATGGCTGTGGATCACCTTGGCCTCGTTGTGGATGTTGGTCTCTCATTGTCATTGGCAACAATTTGGCTGATGTCATATCAAATCTGAGCACTGATATTTACAGTTGAAGTATGAAATGTGAAAGCTAAACTGTTTCAAGGATTTTCAGAGAATGAGTTAATTCTAAAATGAGAGGTTAACATGGAAAAGTCTGAATATCAGTCGCGTCAACATTTTTGCGACCTTGGTTATGAACGAATCATGATTGTCTTGTGGTCAAAGAAAAAAAAAGAGAAAGCAAAGGATGTGAACTTAAAATGAATCTGTGCTCGATGCTATAAAATGCGAGTGGTGGTACTTGGGTAATATTAAACAGTCAAAAGGGCTGCAAGTATGGAGTAACATCAAGGTATAAACACTCCAAAGTAAAAGTACAAAGTTGAGGCGACTGGCATCGGTCGGAACGGATGTTAAAAGCTGCCGTAAAACTCTGAATGGGTCCGTCGAAACCAAATAAACTTGAGCAATTTCCACACTGAGAACTTCACGTCAGATTGTATACAAATAAAAATATGAGCTACTAAGAAGAGGGGGAAAAAGCAACTAGAGTGTGGGAAATGCAAAACTACAATCTACCACAACACAAATAATAATGAAGGAGGGCATTCTGGAAACACACACACACACACACACCTGTCGGCAGCGTTAAAAAAACGCCCGCTCTCACTGACATCATAACGCAAGAGTGCAAGACGAGCCTCTTACGGTCAGACACAAAAACAGCGAGAATCTCACCTGTCTGTGCGGCGATCTCCTTCTGCTTTCTCTGAGACGCAACTAAAGCGATTCGGGCACAACAATAATACGACTGCGTCCTGATTGGACAGAATAGCAGTGGGCGGGGTCTAATGTGATTGACAGATTTGTCTCGTACCAAATAAAAGATTCAGATGATCAGGTTTCACCTGATTGGACAGAATAGCAGTGGGAGGAGCTTGCTGTGATTGACATGTTACATCGAACAGACCCAGATGAAGAAGTTTCACCTGATTTTGACGACGTTCCCGACCCACACATCCTGCTGATCTGAATTGATTTTTAAGCCACGTTTAAATCAAGCAAGCTAAATAGAGCGGTTCTACTTGACTGCTTTTATTCTAGTCGAACAAAAACCATTTTAAAACAGAGGGAAATAAGACAGGATAGATCCGTCGGTCCCTTCAGCAAGGGACAAAACATTTAAAAGGAAAAAGAAACATCCCAAAGCCTTTTCTAGCCCAAATCACCAAGCGGAGAGCAGACGAGATGTGACAGGCCCTCCGTTTGTTACGGCACCTCTACCCTCCCGGACTTCAGGCGGAAAACTTTCCTCAAAGTTGAATCGTCCTTCAGAGTGTCCTAGCACCTTGGTTGGAGATGAGAGGCGCTCCGAAGCGAATGAAACAAACCGTGAAAACTCTTGCCACAAGCGTCCGTTCTCTCAAAGATGTGCGGTGGTAGAACCTGAATGTCAGATGTCAACTTTGAGGGGAACTCTTATTTTCCAGAAAATCAGCTGCTTGGATAGCGTTTATAATTACTTTGAATACGTCACCCCCTCTCTCAGCTCGTGGAGACGACAGAGCAAGCGTGGTTTTTGCAGGTAGTTTTAAGAGAACTTCATCTTGGCTCCGTCTCTGTTGGCAGGGCAAGGCCTGAGGCTGACGTCGGCAGCCAGGCGAGAGAGAGAGGAGGCCGGGAAGGGCCCCTGCGCTCCAGGAGCCTCCTCCACGTTGCGGAGTTGCAGATCGAAGATCTCGTGTTTGGTCTCCTCCTCCTAACACTGCGTCTCCCCTCTCCTCCCCGTCCTCAACGAATGGTGGATGTAGTCCGCCACTCACACGTTCTCTTTCGTCCTGTCCAGCTTTACTCCCTCCTGTGATTGGTTTGATTCTCTCCTGTTGCTCTCACACCATGGTGCTTCAGTTGTAACAGTGGTAAACGGGCATCCATGTTTGTTCTTTTTTTATATTTACCCATATTTAAAATGCTGATGAACTAAGCTCAGCACAGGCCTAGCTCCTGTTCCAACAACCTGCGGACACAGACGGAGAAAACCGACAGCGTTAGCAATGGGGGACGAAGACACATGAGGTGTTTCTCCATTCATAAATAGCTAGGGAAAAAAAGCTAATTGGAACAGAATTAAAACACAAAACACACACACAAAGATGTTACTGTAAACATAATTAGCTACTGTTTTTAAAATGAACAAAAAAGCATCAGGTTTTAAAACTGGGTTCCACGGAGAAGAGGACAAAGTTGTGTTTTCAATTTTATTTTAGTTCAGGTTTTAGTAATTCTGTTGTGTTTTTCTTTCATTTGTATTAGTTTTAATTTATTATGAATTTTATAAATTAATATTGTTTCTTTCATTTTTATATTTTGTTTTTAATTTTAGTTAGTTTTAGTAATTTTTATTGTTTTTCTTTCATTGCTATTATCATTTTAAATTTCAATTTAAACTTAATTTAATGCTATTTTAATCATTTTACTTATTTGTATTCTTGTAATGTCTTTATAGTATTTATTCAAATGTATTTATTAGTTTTAGTTTAAGTTTTAGTGATTCATGTTTGTATACAAAAAATTACTTGAAAATCATTCTAATATACTGATTTGCTGCTCAAGAAACATTTCTGATTATTATCAATCTTGAAAACAGTTGTGCTGCACAATATTTTTGTGGAAACTGTGATACATTTAATTTTTCAGGATTCACAGTTGAATAGAAAGTTCAAAAGAACAGCATTTATTTGAAATAGAATCTTTTGTAACATTATAAATGTCTTTACAGTCACTTTTGACCAATTTAATGCGTAAAGATTACATTTTTTTTTTTTTTAAAGTCTTACCGACTCCGAACATCTATACGGTAGTGTATGTGTGGTCTTTTAAGATGCGTGTGTGTGTTGTCTTACACTCTAGTACTGTGAGAGTCCAGTCACTCCTCCGTGTTGATATGCCCGTTCGCCCTGGTAGGTGGAATCCTGGGAAAGCGCCACGTCCATCTGGGATTTGAACTCATCACCCAGGTAGCTATCCTGTTCCACACAAAAGACCAAACGCTACATTTAAAACTACAGAATTAACAAAACAAGGCCACTTTTACACAGACTCTTATAAAAGTGGGAACATCCCACACAAATGTGAGCACCTGTGAGAGCTCCGGCTGGGACAGTCCAGGCTGGCTCATCTGTGACGGCTGGCTCATGGTGATGTAGCCCTGGGTCAGTGGACCCTGAGAGAAGGGCTGGGACACCAGGTCCTGACTGGCCTGGCTGTTCGGCATGTTGGCCTGCCCGCTGCCGTGATTACCAGTGCCACGGTTCCTCTGACGCCCTCCGCGACCCCCAGTCTTACCTTTAGGAGCACCACGACCTGTAAACAGAGAGAGAGAACTGATTAATACTGTATTCCTGATTCCATTCTGCTTCACCTTCACTGCAACTTCTTTCCCCATCTCTTCAACAGTAGCTAAACTCATTAAAGGGGCCATACAGACTTTACACTTCTAATGTCAGTCAAGGTTGCTTAATTGAGTGTTTTGGTGTTTTCTCTCACCGGCAGCAGGTCCGTTCACCTGGCCCAGGTACCCAGGCGGAGGAATGGGAGGCATGACCAGATTGAACGGGATGGGGATGTTCATGGAGCCCATCGGGTTCGGCCCAGTCCCGATCATGCCGACCTGGTCATGTGTCTGGAAGTACATATTAGATGGACGCCCTGCAAAGACAAACAAGGAGTGACAAATTACATATATATATATTTTTCACAAAAAAAAATAAGCATCACAAAAACAGGTTCATCATGAAATAACAGTGTTATCTTATTATCATAGATATACTATTATAATTTTTGTTCCTATTTTGAATTGTATTTATATTTATTTTATAATTTGTATATAAAATACACTTATACAATTTTTATTTTCTTTTATAGTATGTTTTTGTTTATATTATTTTGTGTTTTCTTGTCATTTTTATTCGTTTTTGTTTAAAATGTTAGTTTTTTTTATTGTTTTAGTTTAAATTAGACATATTCCCCTGGTTTTACAGACAAGGCTTAAACCTAGTCCTAGACTAAAATGTAAGTCTTAGCTGTTTCAACTGAAATAAACTTGCACTGATTGATCTTAAAATATATCAGTGCCCTTGTTTTGTCTCAATAAGCACCCCAGTAATGTTTTTTTCTAAGCATGTTTATAAAAATTACTTAAATGTCCTAATTGAATTATGGCTTAATCCTGGCTTAGTCTAAGCCCTGTCTGTGAAACCGGGCCATTATGTTTAAAACTAGTTTACATTTATTATATTTTAATTTCAATTAACACATTTTATGGTTTTAGTTTTAGTTAACGATGACAGAATAACACTTGATTCATCTGGTTGATGCTTAAACTAATTACTAAACTAATAACCAATTAAATTAGTTCATACGTTGAACTAACAGGAAAAATAAGAACCAAATATGAATTTAATTGTAAATAAGAAACTAAATTAGAACTAATTAATTGCAACTGCAGTGATTGTTTTCTCACCAGTGCTGCTGCGGTCATACACAGATCCAGGAATCATGGCCTCCCTCGCGTCATACATGGCGGTACTCATGAAACGGGCTCCCTGAAACACACATTTACACTATTAGGAGAAGCATTTTGTGACTTTTTATTTTTTAATATTTTGTTTCCTTATTTGAAATTTCTTTGTTATCTTGGTGGTGAATGTAATGTTACAGATGCATAAGAAAGCACTAATACACAAGCACTAATAATGCACATTGTAATTGCTTATTATTAAATGCAATTGTAATTAAGCAGCTTTGCATGCATGGACAGCCGTACATGTGAATCAGCATGAAAAGACTATTTCTGAGCCTGAAGAAGCCCTGACATGTGACTGTGTGTGTGTTACTCACAGGGTTGATGGTGTTGATCAGCTTGCGTGGTTTGCTGAACTGCATGAGGCTCTCTCTCAGGTTGTTCAGCGGTCCTTCCACCAGAACCTTCTGCTCCTTGTAGTAGTTCAGCAGGTGGTTCCACAGAGGCTGCTTGGACAGAGCCTTAGGGTTGCCCACAATGATCACGCCATATCTGCATGCATACACACACACACACACAGCACATAACTAGAGCAATCCACCTACATTTGTCATTCATACACACATTTTCCTTGAAGGAAAACATACTGTAAATCAGGGTTTTTTTATGCATAAAATAAACAAATACGTTTAATTTAAATAAAATATATATTTTTTTCTGGATTCCAGTTTAATGGTTTAATTATTATAATTTTTTTTTTCAAAAATGCAAAAAATAAACAAATACATTTAATTAAAATAAAATAAATAAATACATATTTTTTTCTGGATTTCAGTTTAACAGTTTAAATACATTTTAATAATCAAACAGCTTGTCTAATCAATCAAATTCATAATTTATTAAAATGTTAGCAATAATATTACCCTACGAAACACGTTTTATTTTTATTTTTTCAGAAATTCTGACTTTTTCTGGATTCTGTGTTTTATGATTGAATGCTAATTTATGATCAAAAACCGTGGCAATCAAAATTTTACTTTAATAGTTTTAAAACTTTTTAAAATATAATCAAATGAAAATTTAAAAGTTCCTTTTATTTTCTGACATTGCTGCACATCAGAGGTTTACAGTTTAAATTAAAAAATATGTTTTAGTAAAATACGTTATTTTTTATTACTTTAAGAAGAACATGTACTCTACAAAATTAAGTAATATAATTGTCGCAATTTCTTCAAATAAAACCAAACTTTTATTTTTGTGGGTTGTAGTGAAGAGCTTTGAGTTTCTGTGTGTATCTGATGATAGTTTTCTCAAATGAACTGGTGAAAAGCTGTTAAAGTGACTCTCAGAGCAGCTCTAGAGATGAAGTTTGTGCTCATGACCTCATATAATGAGGCGAGAGACACTGAAAACACCACTGTGTCTCACACACTTGTATGTGCAGTAGACGAAACTGAAACACGCACAACACACAGACTTCATGTTGAACAGCAGTCTCTTTCTGCGATTTGATTAAGTTTGATTAAGCCAAATTCTGTGTCATTCCAGGGTAATAAACTCCATTTTTATGACTGGATTCTGTGATTCCGTCCATGTTAAACATGTTCCTTCAAATGCATCTTCGCAGTGCATACAGACTCTTGAATGATTCTGAATGGAAATTCTGCTTTAGTTACCTGGCTCTGGTTAGCGCCACATTGAGACGTCGTGGGTCGTTCAGGAAGCCGATGCCCTGGTGCTCGTTAGCTCTGACACAAGACAGGATGATGAAGTCCTTCTCTCTCCCCTGGAACGCATCCACGCTGGCGATCTCCACCTCCTGTAGACACACACAGGCATCAATACATCACTGACATGCTGCTGTGTGATACTGGATGTCAAACAGCCATTAAAAAGAGCCAGTACTACAGCAATAATGATCTAACACCAAAATGCACTTTTCTTGACACCATAAATTGCCACAGAATGGCTGAAATCAGTCTGTAAGTGCTGTCTGGACTCTGTACCTGGTATAGTTTGGTGTGCAGTGAGCCGCTGAACTGCATGTACTGCACCAGGTAAGAGCGCTGGCCCTCGTAGGGCGTAATGATGCCGATCTGGTCAGGTTTGGCTCCGGCCTTCAGCAGACGGGTGGTGATCTTCTCCACATTAGACGCCTCGGTCCTGAACACAGAGAGATGATTTTATCGGACCGGCCCTTTGAATGAGCTTCATCTAATGCTGGTAAGGAGCATTTATTAATAAGCTTATGATTTTTCAAAGGTCTCGGTTATTAATTGGCATAAAATCTGTTCTGCTTTGTATTGGATTCTGGCCGCGAGACCAGCACTTATACAGGAAGAGGCCAACTGATCGACATATCACAAAATTTCAACCATTTCAAATCAGCTTTACAGAAATGTCTATAATGCCTTAGTGCTTTAGCATAGAGCAAGCTTTTGAGATGGGTGATATGATGATATAAAACAATGATTTAAACAATTCTCCGGATCCAGATCTAGATATAGTGGGGCTCAAATGTTTTGGCACTCCTTGCAGAATCTGTGAAAATGTGAATAATTTTCAAAAAATAAAATAGATCATACTAAATGCATGTGATTTTTTATTTAGTACTGTCCTGAGTAAGATATTGTACATAAAAGATGTTTACATTTAGTCCACAAGACAAAAAGATTGCTGAAATTATTAAAAGAACCCCATTCAAAAGTTTGTGAACCCTTGGTTCTTAATACTGTGTGTGGTTACCTGATGATCCACGACTGTCTTTCTGTTTTGTGATTAGGGCTGGGCGATATGGCTGAAAACTGTATCACGATATAAGTGTTTCATATCGGTCGATATCGATAATTATTGATATTTTTATGACCTATTTAAAATAAGGACCAGGGAGAAAAATATATTACATTTAAACATTTTTATTTTTAACTTAAAGGATTAGTTCACCTCAAAATGAAAATTTCCTAATAATTTACTCACCCCAATGACATCCAAGATATCCATGTCTTTCTTTCTTCAGTGGAAAAGAAATTAAGTTTTTTGAGGAAACAATAGCAACCAACTGAGTTATATATGAAGAAAAAATCCTGAAATGTTTTCCTCAAAAAACTTAATTTCTTTTCCACTGAAGAAAGAAAGACAAATTGATCTTCAAATTCCAAAAGTTTTCACCCCCCAGCTCTTAATGCATCGTGTTTTCTTCTGGAGCATCAGTGAATGTCTGAACCTTTTTTAATAGTTGTGTTTGAGTTCCTCAGCTGTCCTCAGTGTGTAAAGATGGATCTCAAAATCATACAGTCACTGCTGGAAAGGGTTCAAATA
Organism: Cyprinus carpio; assembly: GCF_018340385.1. NCBI lineage: Eukaryota > Metazoa > Chordata > Actinopteri > Cypriniformes > Cyprinidae > Cyprinus > Cyprinus carpio. The sequence continues at coordinate 26,655,069 of NC_056573.1, read as the reverse complement.
TGCAAAGATGCTGGAAAACTGAAGAATCTGCAGGACCTTAAAGATTTTTCTGAAGAACAGTTCTCAGTTTAACTGTTCAGAACAAACAAGGGACTCATGCACAACCATCACAAAACAGAAAGACAGTCGTGGATCATCAGGTAATCGCACACAGTATTAAGAAACAAGGGTTCACAAACTTTTGAACGGGGTTCTTTTAATAATTTCAGCAATTTTTTTGTCTTGTGGACTAAATGTAAACATCTTACTCAGGACAGTACTAAATAAAAAATAACACGCATTTAGTATGATCTCTCTTATTTTTTGAAAATTATTCACATTTTCACAGATTCTGCAAGGGGTGCCCAAACGTTCGAGCCCCACGATATATTATATTTATAATGCTGTCTAGCACATATACCAGTGCCGCAGTGACTTGGGTATATATGACTGAACACTCAATTAAGAGATTTAAATGTTGGTCTTTAATATCAGTCAGTAGCATCTCTGATTTCAGGCAGAATTACTTTAATGTCATGGTGTCTTTACTGAGGCTGAAAATTACTTATAAAGTTGTAAAGGCTGTAGTTGATAATTACCTCTTTTAGGAACAAAAAAAATTTGATGGTAACAGGTTGTTTTATGTGATGTTTAGAGGCATAAATCTAAAATCCTACAGAGCCACTAATATATACAGGAATATACTTTTTTTTAACTAATTTAAATATGTAATTTCTTTCTAATATTCTATGTGATACATCTGACTAATGATTAGTCTGGATCTGACTTCCCGAAACAGCACAAAGCCAGCCTATCAGATTGAGTCTTGCTGTTCGGAGAAAGCATTCTGTGTGCAATATGCATTTGATATTTGTGTTGAGAGTGGGATATCATGTTCATATCTACCTGTTGAGATAGGAGGTGCCAGAACTCGCGATCTCCTCTTGGCCCTGGGTCACGTAGAAAAACATGGGCTTATCGGGCTGAGGCCACTGAAAGTCAAAGCCTTTCCTGATGCGATCAGCTGGAGAACAACAGAACATCATCAGTGCGGCACACAGATGTAGCCTCTATATAATATCTAAACTGAACTTAAAGGGATAGTTCACCCAAAAATGAAAATTACCCCATGATTTTCTCACCTTCAAGCCATTCTGTGTGTTTATGACTTTCTTCTTTCAGACGAATACCAATGGAGTCATATTAAAAAATCTCCTGGATCTTCCAAATTTTATAATGGTAGTGAATTGGTGTTGAGATTTTGAAGCAAAATAAACTGTATCCATCGATCATAATAAGAGCTCCACATGGCTCCGGGGGGTAAATAAAGGTCTTCTGAAGTGAAGCGATGCATTTGTGTAAGAAAAATATCCATATTTACAAACTGTAACCTCTAGCTTTCGCTAACTGTTGTAAGCGCGTTCACGAGAGAGTGGACTCCCATTCACTGCCATTATAAAGCCCGGAAGAGCCAGGACATTTAGTTTTTATTATAACTCCGATTGTATTTGTCTGAAAGAAGAAAGTCATATACACCTAGTATGGCTTGATGGTGAATAAATCACGGGGTCATTTTCATTTTTGGATGAACTAACCCTTTAAAGGGGTCATGAACGGAGAAATCAAAACTACTACATCTACATCACTGTCTGTTTAGCCCCGCCCACCTATTCCACATCACTGTCTGTTTAACCCCGCCCACCGATTCCACTTCACTGTCTGTTTAACCCCGCCCACCGATTCCACATCACTGTCTGTTTAACCCCGCCCACCGATTCTACATCACTCTGTTTAGCCCCGCCCACCGATTCTACATCACTGCCTGTTTAGCCCCGCCCACCGATTCCACATCACTGTCTGTTTAACCCCGCCCACCGATTCTACATCACTGCCTGTTCAGCCCCGCCCACTGATTCTACATCACTGCCTGTTTAGCCCCGCCCACCGATACTACATCACTGCCTGTTTAGCCCCGCCCACCGATTCCACATCACTGTCTGTTTAGCCCCTCCCACCGATTCACTGTGGAATGTAAATAATGAGAGAGACAAACGCAGAAACCAGACGATAAAGATGCTCAGAAGACAACAAGACGCTGTGCAGTGCCAAGCTGTGGAAACAGTCTTTTCATTGCCTTCCTTCTGATCCCAGCATTAGGAAAGAGTGGTTGAACTTTGTTTTTAATGAAGATCCTGAACACGACAGTAAGAACTCGGTCCTTTGTTCACTTAATTTCACAGCGGATTCGTTTATAAACAAGACACAATTCAACGCAGGATTTTCAGAAAGAATGAAACTAAATGTCGATGCTGTTCCGAACACATCGGATCTGACAGTAATGTTGCGCCACACAAGTGTGAGGAACTGTTTTTATAACGTGTTCACCAGGAGCGGTTCTAGGGTGAGTGGAGATCCGGGGCTTAGCCCAGAAAAATCCATGTATGTGACTTTTTATTTTAATAAATCAGAAAGATTTACCTTGTTTAAAATATACAAAAACAAATTTAAAACATTTTATTTAAAGTTTATCCTTGTATCCTGACACATATGCTGATGTTGTGTCTCTATCTCGCTTTTTTTTTTGTCTCTGTCTCTCAGTTTTTTTTTTCTTTTCCAATCAAGCCTGACTGGCTACACTCGTCCTGGTAGAACAGGGATAAGAAGCAAACATTAAGCAGTGCACTGACATACTCTTACTCTACAAAGATATACCGGTCAAAGGACTTTATCTCTGCGTTTAATGCATTACAGTAACAGATTCAAGTTATTCAGTCTGGCAGATAAACCTTACCCTCTACTGAAGTCTGTGCATCATTCATATCTCCATGTGTTTCAGCTGTTTTGTAGCTCTTCCAGCATGTCATGGAAGCCTTATGAAGGCTACTTTGTTCATGCTCTATGAATGATTCTAAAGCTCTTTTCCAGTTGGAGAAACTTGCACTTGTTAATGTGTCTTTGCTGTTTCGGATATGATGCTTGCCAAAGAGACGACAAGAAAAAGCAGAATGCAGAATTTCTGGATACGCAATACTCAAGCCACTGAAATGCATCTTGGAATACAGAAATATGAAATTATGAAAAAAATTAGAATGGTACTTTGCCACTAGGTGGCGGTAAGCCACTGCCTTAATGAGTGAGTCGGTCAGTCATTTTAATCGATGGATTCGTTCGAAAACAGATGATTCATTCAGAAAAAAGTAAGCAACTGGTTTTTATGAATGGGTCAGTGAATCATTTATTCAAGCAAATTTAATCAGTAAACACCGCTGTGTGTTGCTGCAGAGCACAACAACATGCTTTGTTTGGAACCATTTCCTTTGCGAAATAGTCTTTTTTTTTATTATCTTGTTTATTGAATTGTTGCCTGACACGAAAAATGTCTGCCACAGACCGTGCTAAACAAACATTATAACCGCTCTCTGTGTGTGCGTGTCCTAAAGACTGTGCTGCGCAACCGTTAAGTGTTAGATGTTCAAAATGTAACGTTAAATCAGACACAATTTAAAACCGAAAAAGAAATATAATACTATGATTAAAAGTTACAGATACCTGAAGCTGTTGTTTCTTGGCGTTCAAGTGTTGGCTATTCTTTTGAAGAATTTTGAAATATCCATTTTAATTTTCAAATAAATTGATCTAGTAAAATACTACACGCCAACAAACCGCCTGGCTCCAAAAGATCTCATATCATTGGCTGGATCGTACAGACGCTCATCGATGGTTGGCCAGTTTACATGTCAGTCAGAAGCACTAGACTCAGTGGGGCGGTTTTTTTCGGGGGTGTGAATGACAACGCGTAAATTGACAGATACTGTAGACGTGAGAGTCGAGAGATATTTATTTATTTATATATTTATTTATTTAAATTCTAATATAAATGACTATATTGGGCATGAAAACTCATTGATGCATGGTGGTAATAAAAACATTCGGGGCTTTACTGAAAACATTCGGGGCTCCAGCCCCCTTAGCCCACCCCTAACGCCGCCCCTGGTGTTCACTATTGCTTTGTCTGTTATACAAACATTAAATAACGTGAGATGCCGTACCAGCGGTGACTCCGTTCTGCAGAGAGCCCTCGTAGAAGATATTTGAAGGGAAGGCGCTGAGGGCCGGGTGCATGCGGTACTGCACCTGCAGACGGATGGGTCTGATGCCCAGGACCACCAGCCTCTCAAACAGAGACTGAGACAGACCTGCTTTAGCCGCCTTCTTGCACATGACCACAGGACCCAGCTGACAGTGGTCACCCACCAGAATCAGCTGTCAGAGGGAGAACACAGTACAGTTACTGAACAGAAAATTACTGTCACACAGAAGTACCGTATTTTCTGGAACATAAGTCACTTTTTTATCATATAAAATGTGCAGCGACTTGTATTCCAAAATACTCCAAAGCGACTTTCATACTGAAATTAACTTAATATTTATAGAAACATGTTGCTCGTTCACTTTAAATCTCTATAATCATGTAATTTAAAGTGGGAAAGCAGAAAAACACTGTAGTTTAGATGTATTTTTACTTATTAGAAATAACAACCATTAGCGATCATTGTTTTTCTAACTTAGTAAATATCTGTCATAAATATAAGTGAATACAAGGTAAATATAGGAGTCAGCTGTTGGCGAATTAGGAATGACTGGTCTGCACTTTTATAAAAATCTGCTCTGCATTTTTGCAAAAATGTTTTATCTCCTGGTTTTCAGTTTTCATTTCTCCTCACAGTCAACTTTTTATAATTATTTTTTCATTCTTGTTCTGGATAGCATTAAATGCAGTTAGATACTATTATAGTTTTTATAACATTTTGATATATATTTTTTTTTTTTTTTTACATTTTCGGTTTTCAATTTAATTATAGTTAAAATGATATAAATTTTGTTTTGCCATTTTATTTTTTATTATTATGTTAATATTTTATTTCAGGTAAATTCACCTAATTAAATGTGAAAGATTCTTTGTGAAATTAATGAAACTAAAACACACTTGGTTTTATTTACCAGTATTTTGCATTATTTCTGAATGTAATAATAAAATGGGCCTTGTCTGTTTTTTTTTCAGGTGTGACTTATATTCAGGTACGACTTTTCCAGAAATCACAGTATTTTTCAGTTATGTAAGATCTGTGTGCTTACATACACAATATGCAGATTGTTTACAGATCAATAAACATGAGATAAAGGCGGGTGTGTCCTGTCACATACCTGTTTGGCCCCGAGCACCACTGGCACCATGCACTCGGGCTCCGTGGCCTGTGTGCTCTCATCAATGAGGATGGAGCGAAACTGCATCTTAGCCAGGCGAGGGTCACCCGCACCCACACATGTGCAGCAGATCACATCTGCATTCTGAGAGACAGAGACACAGAACATGAGATGATTTTTATTTTTTTAATAGAATAACGCACCACATAAAAACATGCCTCATTTCCTGTGCCACAGAAAACAGCTTAAGCATTATTGTGCACCAGCGGCTGCAGCGTTTATATAAACAAACACACTGAAAACTCGACTTCAGACTCTAGGAAATCTTCATTTCGCTGTGTAATATTCCAGCATTTAGTGTCTATGGTGAAGTCAGACAGGTACCATGAGCAGCTCTCTCTCAGCGGTTCGTTTGAGAGCTCGGTAACGTTTCTCATCAGAAGACGACAGCTCGCCAGTTTCGTCCTTCAGCTGCTGCAGCTTCTGCAACTCTGGCATGCTGCAAAAAAGACAGACACACATCAGTCCTCGTAAGAAATCTCAACCCTAACTCTGAGTGATAATAATGGTGATGCCAGCCTTAACAAAGCATTCATTACACAAACACAGAGATCAAATAGTGCATTTTTCAGTAACGCATTAGGAACAGAAAAGTCTGTACCTGTCCATGTTGCGGATCTGATTGTGCAGAGCCAGGAAAGACACGGGTGAATCTATGGCCTCACGACTCTTAGCACACAGACGAACCACCTTCAGCCCCGTCTGATGGATCTTCTCTGTCAGCTGATCCACTGCGATGTTACTCGGAGCACAAACCAGAACCGGACTAAACCATGAGATGGCCACAAAAACAAATACTCGGTTATTATTCGGTTCTATTGTCCCCAAATGCATTTTTTTCTGTTTACAATTTTCTAGATTAATTTTTTTCCCCATAAAATGGATTCTGGATCCGTTTTGATGGTTAAATTAAATTTTACAAATCAAAAAGCATGCATAATTATTGAAACCATGAAATGGATAAAATTTAACAGCAATTTATTATATATATATATATTTTTTAAATTTGGCCTTACAAAATCAGTTTTATTTTTCCCCAATTTTTTTTTTTTACAATAACCAAAAAATGTTGTGTGTTTATTTTTATTTACGATTTAATTCATATTTATTATCAAAATCACTGGTAATCAAATGAAGGCATAAAATCTTATCAATCTTATAAAATCTAATCAAATAAAAATTAAAACATGGAGGAGAGACTGTGACAATCCTCAAAAAATAAAGTATTAAATTTATTATTATTACTCTTTGAGAAGTATCCTACTGTACAACAATAATACATGTCAATTTCTCAACCTAACTTTTACCATAAACATCACTTTATATTTAAACAGTAGTCTTTCTGGGATTTAATATTTTACAGACAAATTAGATTTGAAGTGTACAGTTCTACTTTTTATTCAATTAAAATTAGCCATATTCCCAGACATTTTGCATCATTTCAAAACTCCATGTTTATGACTGGTTTATGCGATTCCATCTGCGTTTTCCACATTGTGGAAATCTCAGGACCCTTATATTACAAATATCAGATATTTATAAAATGACATGAGATAAAACATTCAATATAGTAGCCTATAAACTAAATGAATGAATCTGAAATGGTATAATGCATTGTAGAATCAGGGAACGTGTCTCACCCGTTGCCCTGTCTGGCCAGATGGTAGACGATGGTGGCAGAAGTGACAGTCTTTCCGGTTCCCGGAGGCCCCTGGATCAGACTCAGGGGTCGCTGCAGCACCGTCTTCACAGCATAAACCTACATCATGCCAAAACAACCTGAGTTTCAGAAACTTGAAGACTTAGGGCTGAATCAGAGGAAGGGGACTTCAGACCGTTCTGTACCTGCGAGTGGTTGAGGTCTGGCAGGCCTTGTGCAGTGAAGCGTTTGGGCAGCTGGCATTTAATGATAACGTCCTCCACCTCATGACCCAGCAGTTTATGGTAGATGTAGCCGGACACAGAGGTCTCGTCCACGGCAAACGTCTTCAAGGCGCTCTGCATTCTGCATAAGACAAACAAAAACAGGTTCACAGATCATTAGACTATTTCAAGTTATAGTTCATCTGGAAATCATAACTGCAACACAAAGGTGCTTTTTTTATTCAATTACAAATAATCAGGACTGGAACTGGAATTAATTATTATAGTTAACTAAACTAAAAAATAAATAAATAAAAAATTATGTTCCTTGAAATAAAGTGTTAACTGAAATAAAATATTTTAAAAAAATGCATTTATTTCAGCTAGTTGCCAAGGCAACAAATTAGTCATTTTTATTTTGTTGTACTAAATAACTAAAACTAAAATAAAACATTTATAAAAAACACATGGACATAAACAAAACAAATACAAAATGCCAAAAACACACAAAACAAAATATATAATTTTTTATAAATAAAACTAAAATTAAAATGGAAAATATATAAATAAATATTAATTTCAAATATTAATAAAAACAAAACGTATCAACACTGTTGCATGGATAAAATCAATATATTCTTCATAATTTTAGTCAGCCCACAAAAGAAAAAAAAAATCACGTTTGGATTAACATGAAGGCAAGTAAATAAAAGCAATTTTAATTTTTTTCGGATGGATAAAATATAAATAATATAATTTTATTTCAGCTAGTTGACAAGGCAGCATTTCTCATTTTTTTAATAGTTTAACTTGTACTGAAATCACTAAAACTCAAAACGGAATAAAACCTACATAAACATATACAACAAAATACTAATAAAAATGACAAAAATACACAATAAATTTACTTAAACTTTAAAATTAATATGTAAAATATACGAATAAATACTAAAATTTAGAATATTAATACAAAGCAAAGTAGTATCTCAGTACTAAAATACTCTTGCATGGACAACATCAGTGCGTTCTTCATAAATTTTTCCTTTTGCATTCACGAAAGGAAAAAAATAAAATACAAAATTTAGTAATTTAATTTAAATTGACATGAAGGTAAATAAATGAAAGCTATTTTAAATTTGGGGGGAACTACTCATTTCTGGGTGAATTATACTGTATAAATGTAGCAAAGTAAATGGAAACAGTTTAATGGACCAGTTAAAGTCTAAAAGTGACTAACCGGTCAAAAGATGTTGACTTCCAGACAAAGTCCACCTGGAAGTTATGCGGCACCTCCACAGGAGCACCAGCACTGCTGCGCAGCTCGATGGCGATTTCATCTCCATAATCTGAGAGGATCTCGGTTAAGGTATAATACAGCGTACTGTAAGATACTTGTACATCAAAACAGCACAGTAAGAACGCACTACTGACTTTCAGCTGATATTAAAATTGCTTGCAAAACTCACGGTCACGATGCAAGTCTGTTGTCTGAGTTTTGCTATGCAGAGGTTGCAATTATGTTGCTATGCAGTTGCTAGGGTGTCCCGGGTGTTTGCTTATCAAATCATAAATCCTAAGTATGAGCAATGCATGCCTAAGCACATAATCAAGAGAGAACAATTGTGTGACAACAGCGAGATTTAACTACGCTGAAAGGATACTGTCCGGGACTTTGATGACGTGTCCGATCCCTTTCCACAGCGGAGCCATGTCTCCTTTATAGCGCAGACAGATCTCGTCTCCCTGCATCAGTCGCATGTCTGATAAACATCACCCACACACAGAAAACACTGTCAGATAGACCACATCCTACTGATTTATGTCTGAATAACACTAATTGAGCTATATATCCATCACATACACAGTACAGCACCACAAACACACATGAGCGCATACACACGCGCGCGCGCACACGCACACTCGGGTCCGAGCACACATCGATGAGGGATGCATGGGACACGGTGTTAGGGATGGGATGGATATGAACCACTTGTAGACACAGAAGATGATGAAAGTAATTATTACCACCTGAATCCGTCTTGGGCAGAGTGAAATAAGCTATCCGCTTTTTATTCAGTCCCAAATCCCACCTCACTGTTATATTGTCTTGAGTCTGAAGTAAAGAGACAAGAGACAAGAAGCAGAGTAAATGTCAAATGTTTTAACACTCGCAGTCTGATACATATTAAATCTGATTCTGTATTTGGACTTTGCAATTATAAACTACCTCTTTAAGAGAAAAGAATCTCAGGTACAAGAAAAGATTAACACAAACAAGCGAACGCACATCTAATTAAATTGATTAAATAGAATTTAAAATTAAACTAAAACAATGTGGCTGCACAATTAATGGAAATAAAAATGGAATCACAATATAATTTATAAATATACTTTTAGACACACAGATATGAAGTTTCATCCCATATGAAAACTATCACAGTTCAATTTGCAATCACAATATTTGATAAATTAATTGCACTATAAATATTTTGTCATGCATTCCTATTTATAAAGAATTTTAAAATGAAATATTTTTTGGTTGCAAAAAAAAAAAAAAATCATATTCCAGAAACTAAAATCCTATCCATTTTCTCAACACTGATTAAAATGGAAAAAAATTTATGGAAATATATAAATATTATTTTAGAAAGTAGCAGCTTCTTTTATTTATGGGGTTTCCAGGGTAAGGGCTGCATTTTCTGCAGTTTAGCGCCATCTGCTGTCAGAGAGAGAATGTGCTTTCATTCAGCGCATCTCTCAGGTGTTCCTCCATGTGCTTCTTGTGCATGCTTGTTTACATCAGAGTTCACAAACTTTGTTGTGCATTGTTCAAATTCTGAATAATTTGTAATATATAATTATTCTCGGTATTTGGAAGTGCCCACGATAACAATATCGTACATATTCATTACCGCGATATATCGCATAATCGAATACTGGCACAAGTCTACTATTAGGATTTCACAGTAGCCACTGTTGCACTCCATAGTTTAAGCAGTAGGTTAACCAAAAAAATTAAAAATAACTAATTACTAACAGTCTTCATCAGCATATCAGTACTAATGCATCATTTTTCACTAGTTTAGCCACAGGAATTGCTGAAGAGCAGAAAGGTTCTCATACTTGGGACTCTTTGAGTTTCTTGTCATAGTCAGCCTCTAGTTTGACCAGCGGCCCAAAGATGTTCTGGTACTGATAGGCATCTTCGTATCGCAGCAGAACGTGCTGAGGTTCCTCATCCACTCCAGGTTTCTCCAAATCTTCCAGCGTCGCTGTCGGGTTTTCCTGCAGACATGACAGAACGTAGAGTCATGCAGACAACAACAGGATGCTCAAAACTGCGTTCGTATCCAAACTGCGTTCGTAAAGATCACGATACCTTCCAGAGCTCCTCGAGTTTATTGATCTGCTGTGCCGTGATCTGACGGGCCCTCAGCTGCTCCTGCTCGGACGGGATCTTCACCAGCCAGGACAGGAAGCAGCGGTCCTGGATGAGGGGCTGCCACTGAGAGCTGTCCCAATTAATGTCCTTCAGACTGCTCTGACTGGCACACGGCTGCCTAAACACACACACACACACCCACCCATGAGACGGAGCGAGAGCACACGCTTGATAAGCAATGGATGACAGCTTCTGATAAACCAGTGCCTTCACTGCTTCAAGCGTTGTGATTAAATTTACACAAAACATTTAAAATAGAATATTACAAAAACATTTTTAAAAATCATTGTCTCCTGGAAAAATGTATCATGTAAATAGAAGGTAAATAGAAGTAAAAAATAAATTAATAATAGCAGAAATAAATAGTAAAAGAAGTAGAAAGAGTATTTTATGGAATTTAATTAGGCCACAAGTTCTCTCCCTGGATGTACATAGTTACTATTTCTACCTTTATTTTTATTTGATTTAGTTTTTTTGTAAAAGGAAAAAACACATTAGGTAATTGTTCTTGTTTATACTGTAAAAGATGCTTTATGATTGCATTGAGTACTACATGTAAATTTAATTATTGTATATGTTTGTACACTCATGAATGCTCAAATTAAATAAAATAAAATTCATCCCGTAAACATCAGGGGCAATCTCAGGAGGAAAAAAATGGGAAAGAATTTTGTGAATTGTATTTATGTATTTATTAATACAAACTATTTATCGAAATGATATGACTATTTAATAAATTTTAGAGAAATAAAGTATTTATAAAAATGATAAAAACATTCATTTATAAACATGCTATTACAAACACATTAAAAGCAATTATTCTTGCACACGAGGCACATCAAGTACAAACCTGGTTTCTTCTTAAGGCCCGTTCACACCAAGAACGATAACTATAAAGATAACTATAAAGATAACGATATTAGCGTCCATACCAGCGAACGATATCTTCTGTTTATTCTAAGCGCACGCTCGTCTGCCGCTTTAAGTTCTCGAGCGCGTTACAGCAGGATGGATTCTGATTGGCTGTCAATTTTTTGTCGTTCATCAGCTGGAAAAAAATCGTTTTGAAAGTGATTCCAACGATATAGTTTTTCTTTGTCTTTATCGTTATAGTTGTGGTGTGGACGCTGCTGTTCTTTAATACTGAAAACGATTTTTAGAACTATATCTTTATCGTTATCTTTATAGTTATCGTCCTTGGTGTGAACGGGTCTTTACCCTTAAGCCCAGTCTCATTATATAAAATGAAAATACGGACTTTCCCATTTCACATTTTCAGTAAGCATGCACCATCACACATGCAATAACTCACTATTAATTTTAAAATCCTTAAAGTAACCTCGTAAATACAGACTGTGTCACATACGAGCCATAAAGAGGAAATCTAGCTGGTTTTATTGTTATTATTTAAAACAATGACTAAATCTCCCTTTATTTACTGATGCCTAAAATACATTGATTTAGATTCGGGTCAACCTAATCGAAAAAAACTTTTTCCATAATTAAGGAATTTGAGTTTGTGAATTGGAATGAAATACGTGGTTTGATGAATTTTACCTGCAGAGAAGCACCACAACGGAGTCGGCTTTAGCCGGGATGAAGCCGAGCAGGAAGACGTTACGGCAGCCGCAGTTATAGCACTCCAGAACCGTCTCTCCCAGCGGTCCGTCCTTGTGCAGCGTCACCTCCTTACATTTGGCCCTCACCAAGTGGTTCACAATATGACTGAGAAAACAAACATGACAGAAATCATTCGTTTTTACGTCTTAACAACACAGCAGTTTGAATTTAACAACACAAACTTGGTGGACTCACCTGCCAGAGGTGTTACCGCGGCCGTTGCAGAACCATTTCTTGCTGGTGTTGCAATAAACCACGCATGCTGGATCATGGATGCCACAGTAGCTGCAAACAAATGAAACAAGAATGATTACTGAAGCATCCTAATAGTCACACTGCTTGTGCTCTGCATTTACCACTCAACAGTTTAGAGTTGGTATGATTTATTAAAGTTTCCTAGTCTCTTCTGCTCACCAAGGATGAATTTATTTGATTACAAATACAGTAAATACAGTAATATTGTGAAATATTATTACAATTTCAAATAACTGCTTTTCATGTGAATACATTTTTATATGTAATTTATTTCTGTGATGCGAAGCTGAATTTTTTTTAGCATCATTACTCCAGTCTTCAGTGTCACATGATCTTCAGAAATCATTCTAATATGCTGCTTGAGAAACATTTCTGATTATTATCAATGTTGAAAACAGTTGTGTTGCTTCATTGTTTGGTGGAATTTGTTCTACATTATTTTTTAGGATTCTGTCATGAATACAAAGTTCAAAATATTTGATTATCATCAAAAATAAAAATATTTAAACTTAATATTTCCATAAATTTGTAACAGAAATCTTTTATAAAAATCTGTAATGTCACTTTTTATCAATTTAATGCATCCTCACTGAATAAAAATATACATTTCTTTAAAATAAAAACGCAAACATTTGACAGGTACATACAAAATATGTACATTTTCATATAAATTAAAATGTTTTCATTTCAATGTATCACTTCCATATAAATTAGAACCTAAAATCTGGCTAATAAATATTTACTTCAAAAACAAAAGACCTACATCAAGCATAACGTACAATCAGAGGGGTGATGCATCATCTTTTGTATTAATAGGTTGCCTGGGAAAAATGTCTCTTAGACAGCACAGTGTAATTAAACAAAGAATACTGTGAGTGACCAATCAGAGGCAAGTATTATGCATTATTGTATAGCTCTCACAGCTACAGACACATGATTATTGCGCATGAGATCAGGGCAGGTGTGTCATCAGTACCTGCAGGCGTGCACCGGCAAGTCTTTAGTGTAGTAAGTATCTTCCTCATCCTCTTCAAAGTTCAGCTCGGCCAGAAGTTGGCTGGTCTTCACCACTGCATCCTCTCCGTTGGGCAGAATGCCATCAGGCCCGTTCACCTGAACGCAAAACATTTCACCTTTAACACTACCATTTCTACACACAAATCTAAAATTCTACAATGCAGTGTTCACCCTCAAATCACACACATCTGCAACGTGCACCAGCAGAAACACAGCTAATTCAAGTACAAATGCACACCTGATTTACCGAGACTTACTCTGCAGCACACACTTAACAAAAGTCTGAAAGCTGCAGCTCATGCACAAAAAAACAGATAAAGCACACCTTATTATTAAAGCAATTTAATCAAATAATTTCCATTTAAAACACCCCTGCAAGTAATAATTACCATGCAAAAGTAACCCCTCTAATCAAACATGCTCTTATAAAACAGGTGCAGTTCACAAAAGTCCTTCTGAAAAATACATGTGAGATAAACTACTGCCACATGTGTCAAAGATCAAATAAGATGCATGTTATTATAACACCAAAATAGTTCATAAACATCTAAAACATCACATCATTGTTAGAACATCAATATACACTGCTGTTCAAAAGTTTGGGATCATTAAGATTTGCAATGTTTTTTTAAAAGAAGTCTCTTCTGCTCATCAAGGCTGCATTTATTTGATCAGAAATACAGAAAGAACAAAAACTGTAATATTGTGAAATATTATTGCAATATATTTTAAATAAATGCTGTTCGTTTAAACTTTATTCATCAAAGAATCTTTAATAAACATATCACAGGTTCCAAAAAAATAAAATAAATTAATCAGCAAAACGGTTTCCAGCATTGATAATAAATCGGTATATTATTATGATTTCTGAAGATCATGTGACACTGAAGACTGGAGGAATGATGCTGAAAAATCAGCTTTGCGTCACAGAAATAAATTATATTTTAAAGTATATTAAAATAGAAAACCATTATTTTAAACTGCAATAACATTTCACAATATTACCGTTTTTTCTGTATTTCTGCTCAAATAAATGCAGCATTAATGAGCAGAAGAGACTTTCTGACCCCACACTTCTGAACAGCAGTGTAACTGTTCAAAAATCAAATAAGATGCATGTTATTATAACACCAAAACATCACAACGTCAACATAAACACACCTGTCAGCTGTAGCTATCTCAAGCTATCTGTAAATAACACCCCATCTCTGAGAATAAGCTGCTGCTAAATATTTTAAGTAAATTAGTTTATTAACACCATCGTAGTCCCGCAAACACACACCTGAGATCTGCAGCTAATTAAGCTAACCAACCAAAACAAACAATCTGACGTAACACATTTCGTCACTACAAACATCAAAATAAGAGCTAATATATTTAGTTTAATTTATTAACAAGTTAAGCACTAATGTAGTTCACAAAAGTCCCTGTGACAACTCTCTCTCTCTCTCTCTCTCTCTCTCTCTCTCTCTCTCTCTCTCTCTCTCTCTCGGGCGGCCTGCTCTCTCGTTGCTAACGCTACCGCGCGGCTAACGCATGCTAGCTCGCCATATTTGGACTCAAACGAGCACCGGGCCGCCTGACAGAAGGCTCGATTGTGTGTTTTGTGTGTTTATACCTGGTTGTCGAGTTGGCTCTGGGTCTGGCCCTGCGTTTGGGTCTGGCTGGGCAGCGTGAAGTCGGTGAACTCGAACTCGGAGCCCTGCGTGTCGGCCCCGAGCAGCTCCGCTTCCTCCGTGTCCAGGAAGGTGAGCGTCTGCGAGCTCGGCCCGTACGCCTCCACACTCATCGTTTCTATGGCTTTACTGGCCGCCTTTCCGCAGAAAACACGAATAATCCCTCAGCGATGCGGGGTAAATGACCGACCGAGGCGCGTCGGGCGACGTTTGTTTTGGTTCGAAGTGAAGCGGGGGAAACGGCGCGCGCGCGACAGGCTCGTGCAGATATGAAAGCAAGCGATTCCGGAGAAGATTCGACTCCCACTCGAGTGACGTCACGGGCGAGCGCAACCGACGTAGCGCGCACGGAAGCGCTGACGTCTACACGCGCTTGCTGTTTTGTTTTGTAAATAAATCGCTGTCGCGAAAATACAGACCATCATAGAGCTTCTATTAATGAGAAATCCTTTACAAATGGAGGTTTAGCTCTTCTGAAATATTATATGCATCCTATGAAAAATATTTGGCCCAAATAAGCCGACTTTGGTTTTGCAGAAGTCCAAATAAAGACAATATAATATACTGTGTGAATGTGTAATGTGCTAAAGTGACAAGATCCGCTCCATCTAAAACTGTTGTATAATTTTAAAACATAAAACTTTTCAGTAGTGATCTCATACTTTCTGTGTATTTAAATAAACTGTAAATTATTATAATTAGAAATTATTATACATTTAAGATGATTAATTCTAAATTATTATTTTTTTGCTGTTTATACACACACACTCACACATATATATATATATATATATATATATATATATATATATATATATATATATATATATATATATATATATACTGTATATATGGAACGTGATACTTTTTTCAGGATTCTTTGATGAATAAAAAGTTAAAAAGAACAGCATTTATTCAAAATAGAAACCTTTTGTAACAATATAAGTCTTTACTGTGTAAAAAAAAAAAAAAAAAAAAGAAAAAAAAATTACTGACCCCAAACTTTTGAACTGCAGTGTGTATAAATGTATAATGTAAATATAAATTTATCTTATAAATGTAAGATTTTGTAATAAAAAAAAACAACTATTAAAAATAAGGCAGACATATTTTATTGAGAGCTACAGTTTGTAAAAAAAAGTTGTGGAAAATAAAGAAACAACATAAAGAGAAAGAACAAGTGTCCACCTGAATGTGGGGATAATAATGCATACATAATAATCACCACTGTAATAGATGTCAGAACATTTAATACAATAAAATGTGTTAAAATTAAAAAAGATTCACAGCATAATCAGTTTGGTCCACTGGGTTTGTGATCGATAAGATTCCAGTAAAAACCTTAGAAAAACAAGCTAAAGAAAAGTCATATGCAATTCAAATTACATTTTATAATATCATTTAATGGACTGAGAAATCATGGTGCAATATAATATAATATGATATGATATGATATGATATGATATGCAGCATTTTGCAAAGAGTATGAAAGAAACGTAAGGAGAAAATCTTGAATAGAGTCCACTGAGAGAAGACAAACATCACCTTACAATCACATTTCATATAATTCACACTAATAAAACCCAAACAGTTGATGTCTCAACAATGTTGATAGAATTTAACCTTGCATTACTCAAAAGGCATCAGGTTCCGTTGTCTCTACATAATCGGCTTGAAATGAGGAAAAACATTTCCATTTGATGCTCGTATCCTAAACACAGGGACTTTAATAACCAGACAGACGTGGTTATTATCTCTTTTATCACTGTTCAGAAGGCAGACCATAGCTTTTATTTTGTCATAATTTTAGGTGTCCTCTACAGAAGCACCCTCTGCATCTGCTCTTCACTCTGTGATTAAATCAACTGTAATAATGCTTACACTTTCTGTCCAGTGTGTGTTTGGTGTATAAGTGAAAACTGCAGATGATAGAGATATGTTTGAAACTGTATTATTTAACCATCATTCAAATTCTATCATAGTTTTAATTGACATTTTGAATTAGTTTTCTGTATGTTTCCATTTTCATTTTTGCTAAAGTTTCAGTAATTTAGATTTTTTTTTTATTATTATTATTTCTTAAATATTTAATATCCATATAGTTTTGATTTTTAATTAGTTTTTATTTTTATATTTTGTTTGCGTTTTAATTTTAGTTAACGTTTTAGTAATTTAGTTTTTTTATAGACATAGATTTTATTAATATTTTAATATTAGTTTAAAATAAATTATTAATATTTTGTCCATTTTCATTTGAGCTAGTTTTAGTAATTTATCCAATATGAGCCATTTTCATATATTTAAAAAAAAATATATATGACTATATAGTTTAACATTTTGAACAAGTTATTTTATTATTTTTTCCATTTGATTTTAATTTTAGTTAAAGTTGTAGTAATTTATTTATTTATTTTTATTTTTTGTAATTTAGTTGTATTTTTTTATTTTTAAAAAATATGTCTATATAGCTTTGATACATTTTTATTACAGTTTTAGTTTTAGTTATTTTAGTGCATTAAGTTTACCTAAATGAAAATTAAAAATGTTGTCAGGCAACTAACTAGATGGATTTTTTTTTTCAGTTAACGTTTATTTCACTTCAAGTAACAAAATGTTTAATTATTCTGATTCTGATTAATTATAATAACCCTAGTTTAAATGGCTTAATATTTAATCTGGTGAACAATGATTTTAGAAATAAGACGGCAAGAGAAAAACGCTAGTTCTGCTTCAACTGTTAAAAAAAAATATTTTTGAAATATGTTTCAAAGTTCTACATGTGTTTTCACATTACAATGACATTTCCAAGTCTTTTTTATGCATAATACCAAATCTCTGCATGTTTCAAGTGTACCCCATTAAAGTGCTTTCTTGACTCTTTGAACGCAGCCGTAGGGTTGAGTTTAGACACAAGTTGCATCTCGAACCAGCTGATTGATCCTAGTATGCAGCACGCAAGTTAAGACACGGATGTCTTCAAATGTGCATGAACTCTTGAGTCCAAGGCGACGACACATAATTGCGTATGAGACTCAGCTTGTGTTCTCATTGGTCGTGCAGACAGTGATTCTTTCCCTTGTTGTGCTCCATCAGTTCAAGCATCTCCAGGATGACGGCCCTGAGGGCCTGAGCGAGCTGCTCTGCGCTGTAGGGCTTCCCCAGAGGAGGAACATGCACAAACGCAGACCTGCCCTCGCCCAGAAACAGAGACGTGTAGTAGGTGTAATCACACAGATACCTGCGGAAAGAGGACGGAGTGTTTGACAAGAAATACACCAGTGCTCTGTTCCCCAAATAAACATTTCCTAGAAATGAACTCACCCTCAGGCCAGCCAAGATGTAGATGAGTTTGTTTCTTTATCAGATTTGTAGAAATGTAGCATTGCATCAGTGTCTCAGCAATGGATGCTCTGCAGTGAATGGGTGCCGTCAGAATGAGAGTCCAAACAGCTGATAAAAACATCACAATAATCCACAGCACTCCAGTCCATCAGTTAACAACTGGAGAAGTGAAAAACTGTGTTTATATGAAACAAATTCATCAAGACATTTTTAACTTCAGACCATCACTTCCGGCTAAAATATGAGTCCATAATCCATAATAACGCTTCCTCCATTTGAAAAGTCCATCTCCTGTTGTCTCTCACATCAAAATCCAGCCACATATTTGTTTAGAGCTGTTTTGGCTTGTAAATGGTGCTTGATCTGTGCATATTTCTCTCCTGATTCAGATTAGATTACTTTTTCACTGGAGGAAGCATTATTATGGATTATGGAATCATATTTTAGCTAGTTTGAAGTTAAAAATGTTTCTTACAAACATGCAGCTTTTGTCTTCTCCAGATGTGAACTGATGGACTGGAGTGGATTACTTGTGGATTATTGTGATGTTTTTATCAGCTGTTTGGAGTCTCACGGCACCCATTCACTGCAGAGCATCCATTGCTGAGACACTGATGCAATGCTACATTTCTCCAAATCTGATGAAAAACAAGCACATCTACATCTCGAATGGTGAGGACATTTTTAGCAAATTTTCATTTTTTAGTGAAAAATTTAAATTTTTTCATTCTGCATTAAACTACGCCAGAGCACGTACATACCTCATGCACCGGATGCTGTGCGCGTACTCAAGGCAGTTGGACATAGTGGTGTATTAGAGGTAAAAAATTATATAAATACTGTTCGGTTTCTCACACAAACCCAACGTTTCGTGTCTTACGACATCAATGTTTCATCACGAGCCGCAGGGTTTAATTTGGATTTGTCTGTGCATGTTTTTTTTTACTCTCATAGATTTTGTTACCATTGCCAAGCATTATACGACTGAGAGACTGCAACAGTTTGACTTAAAAAAAAAAATCATCATTTGTGTTCTACTGAAGAAACAAAGTCACCTACACCTTGGATGCCCTGGGGGTAAGCAGATAAACATCACATTTTCATTTTCGGGTGAACTATCCCTTTAAGAGTCAATCAGCATTTTAATACAGACTGCACAAGTTTTCAGACTCACTATTTTTAATTGGATTGCAACATTTAGGAATCATCAGAAAGATCCAAATCACGTTTTACAGATGAGTTAGTGTAACAAAATTTACATTTTGGTGGTTCATTGCCCTTCAATAACTCCTCATTAGCCGGTCTAAAGCAACCTTTGGACTATATGCAAACCTCTGTTATGTAAAATTCATGGCAGTACCCGACAAAACACAACTTCCACTTTTTATGTTTCTTTCCTTATTTATTTAGCAAATTCTGCAAGGTGCCTGTAAACGTGTGATCATGAGTGTACATTAAAGAGCTTTTCGCAGCATGTTCGAGAAATGTCCATACCTTCCAGCGTCCTTTGATACAGACACAGAGACGCCGAGCCCGGACGAGTTGACTCTCTTACAGACCGCGTCCATGTCGATG
Organism: Cyprinus carpio; assembly: GCF_018340385.1. NCBI lineage: Eukaryota > Metazoa > Chordata > Actinopteri > Cypriniformes > Cyprinidae > Cyprinus > Cyprinus carpio. Next base: position 26,635,035 of record NC_056573.1, on the reverse strand, counting down.
ACAGAATGAATGCAATCCGGTCCTCCTTCCAGACAGCAGCAGGATTTAGGACAGAAACTGCAGTTGTCCGGACGCATGTAACCCTGATTGTGGCCACACTGTTCAAGCGTTACTGTAGTGGCCATCCCGGACACTCCGACGTGGACCACTAACCCAAAAAGCAGGAAAAAAAATATTTTCTTTTTACAGTAATTAAAAAATACTAATTATTGATGAATGTACTCCTAAATTAGAAAGATGAATCATTAGTTCTATTATAAAAAAAGTTTGGAATGATTAAGATTTTTAAATGTTTTTAATGAATATTTGATAATAATCAGAAATATTTCTTGAGCAGCAAATCATCATATTAGAATGATTTCTGAAGATCATGTGACACTGAAGACTGGAGTAATGATGCTGAAAATACAGCTGCGCATCACAGAAATACATTACATATTAACAAATATTCACATAGAAAACAGCTGTTTTAAATTGTAATAATTTCACACAATATTACAGTTTTTACTGTATTTTTTTAACATATAAATTCAATCTCGGCGAGATTGCAAAACATTAAAAATTTTAATTATTCCAAACTTTTGGTGAATGATATGACATGATATTATAATACATTCTGATTAAGATAAATGATGTAATTTATCATTATTTCTAAACAAATAATGAACTTTAAACACAATTTATGGTTTTACTGTACATGTACACAGACCAAGAATTATATGAATCATATTAAATAATACAATATTAATTGTATATACAGTAAATATCATATATATATAAATATTGAACAACTATATTAGCACAATATTATTAATATTTCTACACAGCATACACACACTAGTACAGAGCACAATAAATATAGCAAACAGAGAATAACTGATCATATATATATATATATATATATATATATATAAAGAACTTTACTCATATAATACTCTGCAAACATTTAGCATCACTAACAAACCAACACAAGCATGATATTGTTAAGCTACTTGAGGAAGGTGCTGTGTCCATAGAGACGGGAGAAGACTCTGGACCGCCTGATACTCCACAGGAACTTCAGCGACGTGAAGGTTTATATCGTGACCCAAACCCAGTTTCTGCAGCTCCTGACAAGAGGAAGGGTTTATGTTAAAGTGAAGAAACAGTACGTACAGCTCACAGTTGATCTGCTCTGCTTATTTCATACCTGTACTGCCACCCAGCTGGCATTGACAGCATGCTCACCGAACGGCTCAAAACCTACAGAAACACAGAGAAACACGATCCTTCTTCTCACTTAATGAGATCATTTCAACTCAGATTAATATTTCATGTCAATGTATTTATTTGGTAAGTAGCCATAGGATAAATAAAGTGCAATAATCCAGTCATTATCACCTAAAAACCTCTTCAGAGATACTCGAGACCCCTCAGCTACAGCTGACTGGACATTATCATCAACTTATCTCTTTTATAATGGACTGTTAGTTACACCCTTTACACGCTGAAGTCAGCAAAATCTAAACCCTGCAGTCCAGAGTCCAAGATCTGATCCTGCTTTAAACTGCATGTAATCAGTAACTGAAACAAATTCATGTTCAAATAATAAAATCACTTACTAGAAATAAATAAAAACTAAAACTAAATCCGAAATAAAATAAATTAAACCAACAGCTAAAAAAGAAAAAGAATGAAAAAGCCACATAAAAAAATACTAAGAAAAATATAAATACAAAATATAAAATAAATGCTCATATAAAATTCAAAATGTGACTTAAAAAATATAACAGTATATAAATAATGCTAAAAATAAAGCTGACTCCAAAATTCTTCGAATATAAAAAATAAAATAAAAAATTTAAACAAAATAAAAATTAAAACAAACATAGTCAAAAATATACATGTTAGATGTCACCAAAAAACACTATGACATTACCATGGTAAATAATAAAAAAAAATTATATATATATAGTATTACCATAGTAAATGTAAAGAATAAATAAATAAATAAATAAATTACTAGAATCATGGTAATTGTAAAAGAAAAGAAAAAACTAGATATGCAGAAAAATAAATAAAATGAATAAAATAAAATAATAAAACACGACACTGTGTTAATTTATTTTTTTTTAACCAACACCATGGTACTTCCCGATAGTTTTGGGCAGTGGTAGTACTTCGATATACATAGGTGTTTTATGCATTTTAGTCTTGTATTTAGTGCTAAACGTCCTTCAGTTTTAATGTTGATCATTTGCATGCACGAACTCGACGATAATAAATAACATCTAGCACAACTCTTCAAACTGACACAAGAACCTCACGAGCCATCAAAACAGCCCGTGTTCCGCTTCGATACTGCCATCAGAGTTTACCTGTCACGATAACCGTCCTCTTCTGCTCCATCGCTGAGAAATGAGAGAGTTTCGATCAAGAACAGAACAGCGACCATCAGACGAAATCTGCACAAACTGATATAAACACACATGTCACGCTCCTGCTCTTCCTCTCGCTGTCTGAACTGAGACCAGCGCTGCTGCCGCGGGACAACAGCGCCATCTGCCGCTCCGGCTGTGTCTATTATTCAGTCAATGAGCACGTTTACATGCTTAATAAACCGAAAACGCACTTGGTCATGTAAACGCGGTAACTCGTTTTCTTTTATCGGAGTAAGGTCATAGTCTGCGTTTATAACTGCATGAGAGGGTAATATACGAGCAGTGAGTTTTCCGAGATGTTACAAGTTGACATGTTGCAACTTTGAGTCAGATACGCAAATGATTATTTTTTCAAGTCACTACAGGGAAATAACTTGATTTATTAATAATGGCATGTAAACGCAGCTTACTTGTGTTGTCAGGTTACTGGTGTGCATGTAAACGTGCTCAATAAATACTAGATATGTCAAAATAAATAAAAAACAATAACCACTTTATATAAATCACTGAAAAGCTATTTTTTCTCTTTATCTATAATTTATTTATCTCCCTCTAAGCTGGACAATACAATGACTTAGAAATTCTGTCTATACTTAAAAAAAATTCATTTAAAATTTTATTTAAAAAAAATGACTGAATATTGCATACATTTAATAGTTTTACCAGATTTCCTGTTTGTTTTTCTAAAATTTTCCCAGATTTCCTAATTTTTAAAAAAAAATGTTCATATAGCAAGTTTTTTTTAATAAATAAAAAGAAAAACAAATAGATAGAATAGAAAAAGAACAGGGGACGCTAGTGTTAGAGGATAATTTTTATAATAAATAAAAAGAAAAAAGATGATAGAATAGAAGAGTAGAATAGAATAGAGAATTGAGAGTGCAAGTGTTAGAGGGTCAAAGTTTTTTTTTTTTTAGAATTAGAATTAGAATAGAGAGTGCTAGAGTTAGAGGGTCAAATGAAGATGTATTTTTAGCAGTTTCTTGAAGATGGCTAAGGACTCAGCTGCTGGGATTGAGTTGGGCAGGTCATTCGACCAGGAGGGAACAGTTAATGTAAAAGTCAGTGAAAGTGATTATGTGCATCTTTTTAGAGGCACTAAATATAAAACATAATTCTGAAGAAGTGAATTTAGGTAAAGGGGTGCAGAGCCAGTTGTGCAGCATGTTCCGAAAGAAAGGGCCTGATCTTCCTAATGTATGTATAAAGCAAGTCTGCAGGACCGGACAGTTTTAGCAATGTGGTCTGAGAAAGTTAGTTGATCATCAATCACAATTCCAAGTTTTCTAGCCATCTTTGAAGGAGGTATGGTTGATGTGCCTAGCTGGATGGTGAAATTGTGATGGATTTGTTGAAACCACAAGCAGTTCTGTCTTGGCAAGGTTGAGTTGAAGATGATGGTCCTTCTTCAAGCAAGAAATGTCTGTTAGACAAGCTGATATGCAAGCAGAGATGGATCATCAGGATGGAATTAGAGGTAGAGTTGAGTGTCATCAGCATAGCAGTGGTATGAAAAGCCATGTTTCTGAATGACAGAACCTAGTGATGCCATGAAGACAGAGAAGAGAAGTGGTCCAAGAACTGAGCCCTGAGGCACCCCAGTAGTTAGATGTTGCGACTTGGACACCTCACCTCTCCAAGATACTTATGAAGGTTCGTGAGATGCCCTTTGCTGATAGGGTTGACAGGAGGATCTGGTGGTTAACAGTGTCAAAAGCAGCGGATAGATCCAGCAAGTTAAGTATTGGAGATTTGGAAGCCGCTCTTGCCAGTCTTGAAGGGATGTGTTAATGTGAGTGAGTGCAGGTAACTGCAGGAGAAATGGCTTGAAGGAGATGAGATGGAATAGGATCAAGCAGACAATTTACTAGTAATTTCAGTAACATTTAATAACTTTCATTAATAAGCCATTAACAAACATTATGTAATGCTTAACAGATCATTAGTTAATATATATTTACATTTCTAGAAATGTGAAATAATGTGCTTGTTAATGTTTACTAATAAATGTATTAAACATTACCTAATTATTAACATTTAATGTAAATTAAAATGCTTACAAATGTCATGTAACTTCTAGTTCATATGATCATCATCATGTACATCTTGAAAATCTACAAATGAATGTAACAGATATTAAACAAAGATTAACAGCTTTTTGTTAATGCACAACACCTTTGCTGCTGTTGAGGTGTGATATGGGTTAGGTATCTGTTTATATTGCATTGTTTTGATAAATGATCAATTAAGTATTTTCTAGAGAATTTGTTGTTGTTGTTTCCCCCTCCTGTTGATGATTCAAGGTATATTCTGTTTAACAATTCACAATAGTATACTAATATAAGTGTTGAGGCAATAAAAACAAGTTTTGCACCCAAATTACAATGTGTGTAATGTCCTTACCAAACATTTAGCTAAACTTAACTAACCACCCTTTATACAAACTTTGTTACAGTAGCTAAAAGTCCAGTGCCAATAAAGATACTAAAAAAATTGTAAATGTTTATAAACATTTACAAATGATGAACAGTCTCAACTTTAGATTGGCTGCTGCAAAAACATTTATAAATGATTTGTAAAGATGTGAAAATAGGGTAAATTACAGTAATCTTGGACACTTTTTGCTCATGAAGGTACTAATGATTAGTAAATGTTTATAAACATTTACAGTTGATAGTTTCCACTTTAGATTGGGTAGTGCCAAAACATTAACAAATAATTCATAAATGATTTAAGATTTTCAAATAATAGAAGTCTACACAACAAACAAAGACCAAATATATGACCTTTACAGACTGTGATCATGAGTTAATGAATATATTAACATGAATAGTTTGTGAAGTGCTTATATTTAATAATTAAGCTATATTTTCACAACATTTGTAAATGTAAAAATGAGCATTAGCTAATATGAGAACAGAAGTTTAATGACACTTGTAAGCATTCAACAGAACATTAACAAATACATTTGTAATCATTGTGTAATTTCTGATAAAATCATTAAGTTTAATCACATTTGTAACCATTAACTAATCATCAGCTAAGCACTATATGCTTATTAATGAATGATTTTAATCATTGTAAACCATTTGTCAAAATCATTTGAAGATTTATTTTATTTTTTTAAATGCATGATCAAATTGAACATTTAATGACATTTGTAAGCATTTCAATTTACATTCAATAATGGTGTGTTAATCATCTGGTAATGTTTAATAAGTTCATTAGTTAACAACATTAACAAGCACATGAACTCATATTTCTAGATATGTGACTATATTTTAAGTAATGTTGTTAATGATTTATTAATGAAAGTTATTATAAAGTGTTACCCCTTAACATGCACTTTATGTTGGCATGCATCAAATAAAGCTGACATGATCATATATGCCACATTAATGTCAATCTTATTGCCAATTTTAATCTTTGACCTTCTAAGTGATCTTTGTCTAAACAAAAAAATCACTCAAACATGCATGGACCTGGTTTACTGAGGTGTGTTTGGTGCTTTTGACATGTGTGCCAACACCCATAGCTGAGATCTGGTTCAAACCTGTTTGCGTGAGCTGGTTTCTGAGGAAAGAAGGACTTCACATTGTGGTGTTTATAGTTAATTAGCAGTGTTCCTTCATGAGTCATGCTTAACACGGAGGCAGACACCTTCAATCTTATTCACTGACTCTTCTGTCAGCCTGCTGTAGCTAATAATGTGGAGAAAATGAACTGAAGATGCTGCCAACACGATATAACATAAAAAATGCTGAATTACATTAGGCTCTTTTAAATTGTCATAAACATAAGTACAATGGGGAAAAAAATTGGTTTAGAAACAATTTTAACTCAGAAATTGATAGTAAATTTCACAATCAAGTAGGACATTCAGTTGAATGTGAAATTTAGTAGTAAAACATATGCCTGTAATCTTTGTTTTAACTGAAAAAATATTTTTTACAGTGTAATTGTAAAAAATGAGAATTTAAGAATTGTATTTCAAAATTTTAAAGACAATTTTCCATTTAGCAGACAAGAATCAATCTGCTAAAATGAATAATAAATGACTGAATTATATATATATATATATATATATACACATTGAATTAAACATGATTATTTTAATTAGAAAGAATAAAGTCTAAAACAGTATTTTGTTGTAAAACACACTCCAATAATATGTTTTATTTACAGAAATCATTTACAGCATATATATATATAAATTCAATCTTGTCAAATGAATAATAAATGACTGAATAATTATTCAAAATTGAATTTCATTAATATATCATGTGATCTGTATATTAACAATAAAAATCTAACAGTTTATGTAGAGAACTGCATCATTCTATGGAGTTTATTTTCAAATAAACATATTAAAGTGTCATATCTTTCGGTGTAATAACTGTCTGTTGTACGCTCTTATTTTTCCTCCTCCTTTGGTAAGCTGTAATTTCTAAAGCTAAAAATGCTGGAAATGGTTGTGTTCTTCCACCCACTCGCGGTGCATCCACTGCAGCGCTGCACATCCTCACCCGCGCAATCCACCTGCCTCTGCGTCACTGCTGCCATGGCAACGGATGATGATGATGCTTCTATTCTCTGATGCAGACGTCCATAGACGTCATCACATCCCATTCAGATCTCGCTCTCTCTTTCTCAGACTCACAGCCTGCAGTGTTATTTATAGAAACCCTACGGCTCGCCAACGCAGCTAATCCAATTCATAAATTCAGTTTAACTTCTAAGCATCATCACATCCCTCAATATCAAGATTTCTGAGTAAAGTTATCAAGTTCCCTTCAAAGATTTTATGACAGGTCAATAAAATTAAACAAGTTTTGAGGTATTTAAGAGAAAATACCATATATAGTAGATCTAGAGTTTTTTATTTTGCATACATGCTCAAAACATATAGCAGAGAAAAATATTTTTTTTTTTAAATATATAAAACATTTATATTTTAATAAAATATGTTAAATATTTAATATTAATATTTAAAATATTATATATAGCATATAACACATTCATAACATAAAAATTATGTAATTTTTAAAAAATATTTTAAATAATATATTTTAATTAAAAAAAAAAAAATTCTAAAGGATAGAAGGAAAAATGGATGGGGCAAAATGCCGTCACATTCTTGAGGAAAGTCTGCTGCCCTCTGCCAGAAAGTTTTCAATAGGAAGACGGTTTACCTTCCAACATGACAATGACCCAAAACTGTCCTCGCATGGCCTGGTCAGAGCCCAATCTTCAAACCCCGCTGAAAATCTGTGACTGCAGTCCACAAACGTCACCTTCAGACTGAACTGAACTTCAGCAGTTCTGCAAAGTTAGTGGAGACAAATCCCAACAGACTAAAGTGATTCAAAATACTGACACAACTCAGTGATTCTGTTTGTTTGTTTGTTTCTGACATGTTGGTGTTATATCTTTCACTTGAATGTTATAAGAGAAAATACAGTCGGATAAAACAAAAACTGTGTCCGTCTTCATTTCAGGCTGCAAAGCAACAAAATGTGATGTGTTAAAGGTGTCTGATTCTTTTCTACACTCACTGTGTGTGTGTGAGCATGTTTATGTGGTTTATGAGGACACAAATTTGTATAATGACATGGTTATGACATATGTATTACAATGAGGAGGTGATTTATGAGGACATTTTCAGTGTCCCCGTAATTCAAAAGGCTTATAAATCATTCAGAATGAGTTTTTTTGAAAATCCAAAAATGCATAAATTTTCCTGTGAGGGGTAAGTTTAGGCGTAGGGTTGGGGTAGGGCAATAGAAAATACAGTTTGTACAGAATAAAAACCATTACGCCTATGGAGAGTCGCCATAAACCACATATACCAACATGTGTGTGTGTGTGTGTATAATGTACATATCTAAATGTACAATGGGATCCACAAGTCTCGAAAAACTTGGATTCAAAACATAGAAATAAAAGCTTTAAGATTTGGGACTCATTCATGGTTCTGCTCTATTTCTAGTACAGTGTAAGATCACTGAGAGCGTGACAGCAGACACTAGAGAGGGACGCTTGATCAAGCATCCTGAGAGCTTCAGCGCGTTCAAAAACAAGGGAACATTTTCTGCCAGACTGCCTCGTTACTCCACCCTCGCTATGACATCAACCCACAATTCACCGCGCTGTTTACCGTTTGTTCGCCGTCTCCACGGCGACAGCGACGAGCGCGGCCCCTTTATGCAAACGAAACCGGAAGAGGACGTCATCTTTGGCCAATCTCAGCGCTCTAAAGTGACATAATGGAATTTTTAGGGATAGAAAACTTGCAAATGCGTACCGACGCCCATAGATAACACCTCTCGAAGAGAAGAGAGACAACAATATCATAAAACAACATCACAAAGCGATTCAAAACAAACGAAGAATCAAGAATACGCGAGAAGATAATCTAAATGACTCGTTTGGACAGAACCCAACCCGGCTCGCCCCTCTGTGGGGTGTAGGATGGGAACAAGCCTTTACCCAGCCGAGGACATCCGAGGAATATCGCGCATCATGATGAAGAAAGACATGAGTTTGAACCTAAACGACCAGAACAGCTCCAGCCTGAAGCCAGATTTGAGGGATGCCGAGGGGATCCTCAGCTCACCCGACCTGGGGCTCCTCAAGCTGGCTTCCCCGGAGCTGGAGAGACTCATCATCCAGTCCAACGGGATGGTGACCACCACGCCGACCTCCCAGTTCGTTTACCCGAAGTCGGTGAGCGACGAGCAGGAGTTCGCGGAGGGCTTCGTCAAAGCCCTGGAGGACCTTCACAAGCAGAACCAGTTGAGCGGCGGAGCGTGCGTCCCTCCGACGCTCAACAGACTCGCCAGCAGCACCGCGCTCGCCTTGCCCACGGATCTGCCCGTGTATACGAACTTGAGCACGTACGGGAGTACCACGGTGAACTATTCCACGGACACCATCCCGTTCCCTCCTCCGCCGCCGCCCGCGCACCCGCTGGCCGCGCAACAAGCGCAGCCGTCCCCGAAGGACGAGCCGCAGACCGTGCCGGACATGCAGAGCTTCGGCGACAGTCCTCCGCTCTCCCCCATCAACATGGACACGCAGGAGCGCATCAAGGCCGAGAGGAAGAAGCTGCGCAACCGCATCGCCGCCTCCAAATGCCGCAAGCGGAAACTGGAGCGGATATCCCGGCTGGAAGACAAAGTGAAAAACCTGAAGAGCCAGAACACGGAGCTCGCGTCCACCGCGAGCGTGCTGAGAGAGCAAGTGGCGCAGTTAAAACAGAGAGTGATGAATCACGTCAACAACGGGTGCCAGCTGCTGCCTAATCAAGTGCAAGCTTATTAGAGGACACTCTGTCGGTCTTTAACTATCAGTGTTTGGGTGGTTGACAAACAACATGCTCTGGCTACGTCACATTTCCACAGCAGTGCACGAGAGGTTGTGCAATTGTCGAGATGTTGTGTAGGCTATAGCACAGCCTAAAATATTAAGGAAGCACAGTATTTATTAAGCTAATCTACTTCCGCGAGAAAATATAGTCCCTGACATGACTGAACGAGACTGGCGATTGCGCGCAGTGATACGGCGAACGCTGTTTCGCATAATAGCGAAAGAATGGAACTATATTTCTTATTTATGGTTAAATATTATATGTTTGATTGGATAAGCAGCGTTCCTGACATTTTCCCAAAACGTCCTAGTATTAGTCCGTCAGTACGTGTGACAGCTGTCAGTCTGTGCGTAGGACTCTGTTTTGGTTTCATTTAGAACTATTTTCGTTACTTTTATTATAATAATGGACTTTTTTAATTAAATAATCATATTAAGTACCATCAACATTGCTATGCAGCACAACTAGAAATCGGTGATGAAGGTGAAAGCTTTATATATTATTATTTTTTTTAATGTAACAAAAAGCGTTCCTAAAGTTTCCTAAAACATCACTGGAAAGCTCTCTCTTTGTATCAGTCCGCTGTGTGTTGCGTGTTTTGGTTTCTTTAGGAACAATTTTCGTTGGCAGTGCTTTTATTTTAATATTTTCATTAAATGCAACAAAACTAAAGTTTTTGTTATGCTAAAAGGTGTTTTGCGTTATAGCTGTTTCTTGTATTTTAGCTGCATTGACCAATCATCATGCATTATGTAAATTAGGCCTATACAACAGTTTGTTCTGGACTGGTAAACTAATTTGATTGTGCAAGCAGTATTTCAGAACCACTGAATTCACTGTATCACTAACTTGTTGACAGCTTCCTCTGGAACTATTTTCTTTGGCAGAGCAACAGGAAAATGATTGACTATATAATATCAGTTACTCGATATGAATGGCTGTATAAAAGCAATATCACATTGCATATCATAATGCTTAAATTCACATACGAGTGCATCAAAACCCCCAGTGTTAGTTATGAAGTGTATTAAAACTGAAATGAATTGATATCCATGATGCCAGTCAGCTGTCTGTGTGCTGAAACATTATTCTGAGCTGGACATGTCCAGTCAACGACCCATTCACTGATGCAGAAAGGTCACAGACTGAACTGATCTCACCCTTCCAGTGGCCGTTCGTTCCGGTTGGACTGGTTGAAATGGACGCTACAGGTGCTGGTGTATTATATGTTTACAATATTTTGTAGCAAATGGACTGTGTGCTACATGGTTTGATCTCATGAGAGAAGCAGCTGTATTTCTGCATGCTCCGGACAAGCTCAAAATGAGTGCAACCAAACACAACAAAGATGTCATGCATGTGTGCTTCATGCCTAAGGCCTTATTAATCACAGACTTTATCGATTTTATATTCAACTACTCACACAATGTCTTATTTTATGCTCTTTTGGATTTACGTGTGTCATGATGTAAATGTAAACATTTCACCTGTCACGGACTGTACTGCCTTGTGTGTACATTAATGTCATTAAACCTGTTCAATTCACTTGTTAAATTATATACTTGTGGCGTTTTATACCCATTTGTTCATGCATACATGTATAAACGTTGTATATTTGTAGAAATGCAGTTAATGAATGGGTGCCGTCAGAATGAGAGCTTATAAAAACATCACAAGTTATCCACATCTCTCCAGTCCATCAGTTAACGTGTCGTGAAGCCAAAAGCTGCGTTTTGTACAAAATAAATCCAACATTAATACGTTTTTAACTTTAAACACTTGCTTCTGACTAGAATACAAAGAAACAAACTCATCTACAAACTACTGTCTGTCACTGTGGAAATAGAAACAGCGCCATTAAGTAGTTTAATTTGGCATAGTACAACAACTACTCACAAGTAGCACCAAATAAATGCATGAAACGGAATAAGAAGAATCATAATATGTGCATTTTCATTACAAAGCACAACTCACAGCCAGCGTTTTATTTCAAATTATTTAATGTCCATGAATGTGTTCAGTCCAAAAACCCAAATCAAATAAAAAAATCCAATTTAAATTCCAATAAAATGTTAATAAAATAAATACCAAGCATAATACAACAGGTTGCATGAATAAACCGAGCAGAAGCCTTTAGATTAAAACCAACATCTTTAAAATAACGAAAATCCAGTCCGGTTTAACTGACAAGCATTTGAGTGGTAATATATGAGGGAAATTTGACAAATTTATTGATAGTAATATTTGACAGTATTACTGTTTTTAGTGTATTTTTGATCAAATAAATGCACCTTTGGTGAGCAGAAGAGACTAAAACATTAAAAATGTGCAGGGGTAAAATAAAATTCCAATATGAGATATTTATCTTCCTCTAACAGTTGAAAAATGAATGTGTGCAATATGTTCTTTGTCCAGTAGGGAGAGACCAACACCATCATATTTGCTCTTCCTGTCTATATAACATTGGTTTATTCTCACACTGGAGGAGATTTCCAGAGAGCAGTAATAACAGACAGAAGCACCGGCCGCTGGACCTGCTGTGATGAATGCGCTCAATCAGCCAGAGAAGGCAGCAGAAGCTCTTATGTTGTTTGCTGTAATTTCTCATCTCATTCAGTCAGAGCAGTCTGTGCTGAACTGGTTCTGATGACACCGAGTTAAACCATCAGCTGGACTCGGGTCTGTCTGAACACCAGCCATACAAATCACTTAAATCAGGTCATGTGTCATTTCAACCCGAAACAGCACTTTCTATTTGTTTCCATGGCAATGTGTGTTTTTTGTCTGCATTCGGACGTGAACTTTATGGTGTTTTTTTGCCGCAGGCCTACGGTCAATGCATCCGAGCAAAAAACAGGCATTCAGGATGTTCAGTGGAGCTCCATCATCAGATTGAGTGTTTACTGCGGTTATTCTTGAAACGGCCTCCTGTCAAAACCAAATACACAGACGAATTCATTTGAAACAATGGAATGACCCTCGCCAGACAATACAACGTTAAAGAATAGGAAACTACATGCCAAAAAAGATAAACAAAGTCAGACTGAAATGCTTACAGAATTTCACTGACACTGTTATACTTTTTAAGAATTTATAAAATGAAATAATGAAATAACATTTGACTTAAGCCAGTCAAAAGTCTCCTGAAGTCAAGCTCTTTCTGGACTTTTAAAATGTATTTATTTGTTTTAATGTTTTTACTTAAAATACAAAAATGAAATATATAACATAAAAATAAAATTAAAATGAGAATTTTTTTTAATTTAATATTGCAAAAATAAAATACATAAAGTAAAATTCAAGAATAAAATCTATAAAATAAAATGCCAAAAAAGTTAAATAAAACAATCAAAAAATAAATGCAAAATAAAATGAGAACTTTTTTAAAGAAATTGTATAAAATATTTAAAATTAAATAAAAAGAAAAAATTAAATTAAATTAAAAGAAATCACACCTAAAACAAAAAAAGGCAGAAAATATAGGCAAAATCTATGAAAAATAATATGAAAATATTTTAAAACAATAGGCAAATCTATTACATATTTCTTATTAGATATTAGAACTTTTTCTTTAAAATAATTTCTGCACTAAATAAAACTATATCTGCACATTTATCTGTTATTGCCTTTTTGTGGTTGCTATAAAGCACATAATGGATCAGGATCAGGTTATTTAAAAAAAAAAAAATTAAATCAGACTAATTTTTGGTCTCTATTTCAGACAGTCTGTTTCAGATCAAATAATAAATGCTATTTTCATGACAGCTCTTTGGACGTCCATCTCCTCTTACAGTCACTTCCAGTTTTTCAGCAGCTTCTCTTATGGATCCCATCAGACGCTGATCTAGATTAAGACTGTCTCTCTAATGATGAACTGAGTGAGACAGTAAATTATATATTTAAAATGATCCCACTGTTTTTGCAGAGAACCGTCTCATGTAACACCCAACACTTAACTCAACTCCTGTGTACAGAAGTGAATACTAACATGGTTTTACCCATCATCATCCCTGAAATAAGTTAGTTTGCATTTTAACTCCAATTATATAAACCTTTATGCAGTTGAAATGCAGTTGATTGCATTGCATTATGGAAAACAGTATTCCAACACACTATAGTAGGCTATTTATGTATAATGCATTATAAAAATATTCACAATGTATGTTGTAATGCATTACAGATTTTCGGAAATAATTGCAACCAAAGTTAAAATGCATTATAATATGTGAAAATACATTATTAGATCTGAAACTGGTTGTTATGTATTTTAATGTGCACAGCATTAGGTGCATTACAGGGCATAATTAATGTATTTATATATAGGCTTCAAGTAAAATTTTAAATAAATAAATAAATGTAAGTATTTCTGCACAAGGAACACTATTATTGGTTTTATGCTTCAAAATGACATGCTCCATTAAATTGGAGCAAAAAATTTTTTTAATGAGGTAATGAAAATTAATCACTCAATTTGTCATGTTTCATTAAAAAAAAACATGAATTTAATTACATTACTCAAGAAAAAGTAATATATTTGTATGCAATATTTGTAAAAATGTTTTTTTCAAAAATCTAAAATATGTGAGAAGGAAAAACATTACATTTATTCATTTAGCAGATGTGACTTTCAAATGAGGAATACAGAAGCAATTCATCCTGAGGAAAAAGACTAGAATAAAGTATAAAGAACTCATTTTCAGAACATCATGCGTCTCATAAAGGGTTAATGCTCACAGTGCATTACAATGTTTTTGTCATTTCATTTGCTTCAGTGAATTCTCTCTCTTTATTTTTCATCTCCACTGGTTTTATTCTCAAACAGTGATGTTTGAGCGCTCTGGATCAGATGCAATGGAAAATCGAGAATCAAAAAAATTGCATATTTTTGAATAATATGAATAACAATATTAGAAGATATTAACTTTTATAAAGTTAATATTATATATCTTTATGTCCATACATTATACAAGGACATAAAAATACACAAATCTCTTATAATTTACCCCAAAAGATGGTTTCCATAGGAACATAATTCTGTGAAAATAACACAGTAACACTCAAGAAATCATAACGGCAGATCAAAAATAGCCACATACGCAGAACTAATTCTGAGAACGTGAAGAAAGTCTGACAAAAGCCTGGACATTAGTGCGGCTTTGATTCATTCTCATTCAGACCTCAAGGTGAAAGAATGGCCACAGCCACATTTTCCCGTAACCATACATAAATTATACATGCTCTCCTGTGTTGGGAAATGCTTTTATTTTAGCTAGAAAGGAAATATGACAGGAAAAAGCAGATTTTTGGATTAGAGCTTGATTATAGTTCAGTCATGCAGAAGATGCAAAGCTACATGACGCAAGAAAAGCCTTCAGGGAAACCTTTTAGATTCAGACACAAAATGCACACGCCGCTGCTTTCCAAACACAAACAGACACACAACCTTATTAATAAAAGCTCACTTTAGTTTCTATTCAGCCAGAGAAAATGCACCTTTTGATATTTTAGGATTAGAAAACTCATCATTCCAAACTCGCATGTGGTTTATATGAACTTTATCAGACAGAAAGAGTGGATGGTGATGCTTTATAAAGGATAAAAAGCCCCATGACAGTATAGCTGACAAATCGCATTGGATTTAAAACCAATGACGTCTGATGACAAAATGATAAATAGTGAGCTTAAATTTGGGTTTGTGACTTCTGATGACTACTATGGACTACTACATAATGAAACTTTAATGGTGTCTTCACACTCTTGACATGCAGCTATACTTTTGTAGTACAGAAAAAGAACATTATGAAGAAGGATTTTGCTAATTTTCTTATTTTTTGTTCAACACGAGAAAGAAAGTCATATGAGTTTGGAACATAATGAGGGTGAATTATAAAACAGGGTTATTATAGTTAACTAAAACTAGAAAAACGTACTGTCTCCAAACCAATGAAAGCCAAAATGTTATTAAATTAAAGAAATAAATATAATATTTAATTTATTATGATTAACTAAAACGAATTCTTAAACCATTTTAAAACCTTTTTGTTAGTTACAAAATAATAAAATAAATGATAATAAACTAGTTAACCAAATTTAAAAGAAAAAAATTATTTTCTCCAAACCAACATCAGTAAAATGTTTTATTTAATAAAAAAAAAATAATAAATTAACATTTAATTTATTATAGTTAACTAAAACCTATTATAAAACCCATTAAAACATTTTTGTTACTTATATACTTACAATAAATTAAATGTTAACTGAAACAAAAATATTAAAAATTGAACTTATTCATATTTTAATTTACTTTAACTTGATTCACTAAAATAACTGAAATTAAAACTGGAATTAAAATTAATAAAAAACATATATTTCAATTTTTTTTAAAGATTTAAAAAATTAAAGAAAATAGCTACATTTTAACACAAATTAAAATATAAAACAGAAATTTCTAAAATTTAAAAATATAACAAAATAAAATTTAAAAGAACCTCAATGACATTAAAATAATACTATAATGAAAAAAAAAATTTGGGTGGACTGTTTATTTACGATGTTATTTTGACCCTTTATAAGTCTTTTTATAAGAGATTTTTTAGGTATATTTTTGGAAATTTTACCAACACAATAATGGTGAAAGCTGCCCCCCCCCACTCACACACACACACACACACACACACACACACACAAATCTGTCAGGTCTGATATGTGTTTCTTCAAGCACCCTGAGTTCCCTACAGGGCTCTTAAAGCAATGTGCACAGGATTCCTATCAGAATTCAACCTCGGACACCATTTAAAATGATCGTAATGGGATCAAATGAGATCCTGCTGCCTGGAGGATTTTTTTCATCTTTGATTCCTATTGGATGTTGTACCTTTATCAGATCTGTTGTACTGTATTGGAAACATGTCCTGCTTCTCGACAGTTGAAATAAATCACATGATGTTGTCAGAACTGCTTTCAAAATGCATTCTGATATGCATTTTGAAAGCAGTTCTGACAACATCATGTGATTTTTTTGGTTTACACTGTAAGTTTTGTAAAAAATAATAATTAAATTCCAGTAGGAGACCTGTGCACATTTTGACTGGGGCTTGCAGTTATTCTGATTGATTTTCACATCATTTTATACTGAGCTTTTTCAAGTTTAGACAATGATCGTGACAAGGTCCAGGAATGTGAATAAATGCTGACGCTCAACAGTCGGATTCATCTCTGTGGCTTTCACAGTTTATTGTCTCCAAACCAGTGTCAGCAAAAAGGAATCTGCTCATTTTTGAGGAGAACTTAAACCTGCTCTCAGACGACCTGAGGAAAATCTCATTTCTCAGATCTGATGCCTTTTTTCAGAACTCAGGAGATGTAGAGTTCACATTTAATTTTCTTAATTTGTCTACAGATGGTTCTCCTTTTAAAAAAAAAATTATGTGGAGAGCATTATTCATTATTATGGGTTTTTCTCAGATCACTAACCTTAAATATGAACAATAGTAATAATGATTCTTGATATAGGAAACACCACTTACAGTTTACACTTAAAATGTATTATAAAGCAATAAGCCCAAGAAGCCGTGATTTACAGTGAATTTATAACAGCTAAGGGGCGTTGTTAGGCACGACGCGAAGCGGCATAACTGTTATAAATTCACTGTATACCACAGCTTCACGGGGCTTATTGCTTTTATAAAATGGTACAGTAATTTACAACAGCTTTGAACGCGGCTCAACCAATCAGAATCAAGGACTGGAACTATCTGTTTTATAATTGTATATATATATTAAAGTTATATCCCAATATATATATATATATATATATATACACACACACACACACACACACACACACACACACACACATATATACATATATATATATTATATATATATAGAGAGAGAGAGAGAGAGAGAAATCCTATAAACTATGCAGAGTGATGTGCATTCAACAAGTGTTATTTTAGTATTTAGTATATATTTAGTATTTACTATTATTGTTTTTAATTTTTTAATTTTTTTAAGTTTTTATTTTTATATTATTTTTAATAATTATATAATTTATAATATAATATAATATATAATATTATATATATATATATAATTATTAATTATTATTATTATATATAATTATTTTTAATATATACATTATATTATTATATATATTATATATTTTATATGTATTTTTATTTTCGTTTATCATTTTAATTTCAATACCTTTTGTCATTTGAGTTTTGAGTTTATTTTTATTATTTTAGTAAATCAGGTTGAAATTAAGAAAATAAATGAAAATTAAAATCTAGCTGAAATAAAATAAATTATAAATAAGCATATTTTATTTCATTTTAATTAACATTAATTTTTATTTCAAGTAACATTTTTTTAATGGGTTTAGATAAAAATAATAACCCACACTCAACTTGTCACAAGACACAAATTCTAACAAGCAAACAAACATCAATGCATTTGGTTGTGTGCATAGTTCAAGACATTTCTTGAGATCTCTCTTAAACCTCTAGAGGAGACACACGTGAAATCACTGGGTTTTTCTCTCAGGAGAAACGTCTGAGAAGCAGGAGACGTCGAACAAAGTCTCTGTTTTCTCTCAGTAGCTGCCTGTGAGAATGACCATTATAAAGGAGGTGTCATTGCGGTTCCTGTTTCCAGTGGGAACTTCAGAGGAAAAACTAAAACCGAAAGTGTTTACTTCCAAATAAACTGGGATAATTTAGCAATATGTGAGCACTCTATAAACAGTGTGCGGTGTGTTTTTCATTAAACGTGTCACAAGATGTGAATCATGACAAACAGTGCCAGTATATCAGCTGACTAACATAAACAAACGGGACGGCGAAAGCGCATTCAGTCTTCTGACTCACATGGGCTTGTGGGAATCGAGTTATGCTGAAAATCCCCTTTTCTGGGGCCGAGCGTCTCTCTCTCTCTCTCTCTCTCTCTCTCTCTCTCGGTTTCTGGCTCATGTTAGATCCTGTCTGCTTCAGCAACGTCTGAAACCCCACCTCCTCCTGTCTCTCTCTCTCTCTCCCTCTCACCACTTCGTCTCAGGCGGCGTGGAATCCTGACTGTGTTTAATTGCTGAGTGGTAAGATCTGAGGGAAAGATCGGGAGCCGCTGCGTCTGTCAACGCTTTACGGGCCCCAACCCCGGGAGAGAGAGACAGGGAAGGTGTAGGAAGGAAGTGTTTGGAGTTTGGGAACGGGTGAGTTGGGGAATTCTTACGCAGTGGGGAGGTGAAGAAAGAGGTGAAACGCTGAAGTAAGACTTCAGAGTTGGAGGAAAAAAAGAGGGAGGGAAAGAAAAGAGGCCCACCGTTGGAGAAAGGGCAACAAGAGGGAAAAGTGGGAAAACAAAAGTAAGTTAGAAAAAGGAGGAAGGAAGGAAGGGGGAGGTGAGCGAAAAGTTAGAGAGGGAGAGAGAGAAAGAGAGTCAAACGCAGTGAACGAGAGGAGACGCAGATGAGAAAAACAGACGCTGTGGATGGCCTGGGTGGAGAGAGAACCAGTTGTTTTCTAAGTCGCCTTTCAGACTGGAATGCACTCAGAGAATTTGAGATTCCCGACGCCTTATTGCCAACTTTGCTTGCGACGCGCGCCGGGACCCGCCGACGGATCATGCCTGCATATGGAGTCCAGCATAGCCCCGTTCCCGAAGGAGTTGGGGTTGGAGCGTGCAGAGAGGACTGCAGCATCCCCAGCGTGGCAGGTTTACACCGAGGAGATCCGGCATCCGTTCTACAGGTGGGACTCGCCGTGCGTTCGAGAGATCTGGCAGGAGTGCGGATGTGTCCAGCGGTGGTATTACCCAGAGATGTTGCATCCCTTCAACGGCGACCATGTTTTGAAGGTCAGACGTCACCGGTGCCACCCATCCTACATCCAGGAGTGGGACAACGTTCATCAGTCTGAATACAATGGACACTGCGAGAGGAGACGAGTGTCGTTCCGGCATCACGAGGAACGACCTGAGACTGGCGGACAATTACACTGTAACGGGCCGAACTCTGGACAGGCGACTTTTTTCCCAACCGAGGTGCCCTCCAGCAAGTTGGGATGCTCCAGGGCACTCGGGAATGGGCTGCAGGTGAACGGACCACAGCGGGAAGTAAGGACGCCTCGGGGGGAAGAGGGTCTGGAGAAACATGGCAAGCAGAGGAAGAGCCAGGGAACAGTACGGGAACAGATCAAACATGTGGTCACGGAGCTCGAGGAAGTGCTGGGTGGTCTCAAACAGGTCCAGTTGGAGATGAAAGAGGTGAGGATAGAATAATAAATAGAGAGAGTGATGTTGATTGTTTAAGATCAAATATTAGGTCTTGAAAGTTTTAAAAGTATAGTCTATAGTTTTTTTTTCTGAAAGGGATAGTTCACCCAAAAATTAGTAAATTCTGTCATCATTTACTCATGAATGCATGAAAAAAACACAGAAATTTGAAGATTTTTCTTAAAGGGATCATCTAGCCAAAAATTTAAATTGTGTCACAATTTACTCACGAATGCAGAAAGAAAATTCAGAAATTCTATTATTTTTCTTAAAAGCATAGTTCACCCAACAATGAAACTTGTCATCATTTACTCATGAATGCATGGAAAAACTCACACATTGAACTATTTTTTTTTAAAGGAATACTTCATTCAATCAATAAAAACTATAAAAGAAGACATGAAGTAAGTTGGTACCTAAACAACACTGGACCCCACTGACTTACATAATATATGTACCAAAAAACTTCTGTTTCACAGAAGTCACACTGGTTTGGAATGATACATGGCCAAATGAGACGCTGTGAGTGACAGGCTAGACAGTTTTCTTCATGCATTCATATATAGTAAACATTCATATAATGAGATTTGTCACTGATTTGGGTTTCAGCATATTTGAGATGGGATTTAATAAGCACAGAGACTGGATAAGATCAAAACTTCATTCTGTTTAGCCAGTGGAAATATAATATCTGTGTTCTTAGCAAACATCTTTGTGATGAATCTATTCTGAAAACATCGTCTGAAAGCCTTCAGAACCCAAAATACACATCTGCCAGAAATGCACTGACAATTATATTCAGAGCTGGAAATATTCCATTGGAAGCTTTAATGTGACAAGGAAAATTGTATCTTCTGGAAGGAAAGGGGCCGGTCCTTAAATCCATCACAAAGGCTTGTTAAAAGAGAACTGAATCTTAAAATCAATACCTAAAGATAGCTCAATATGTGCAGACTGACATTAGCAATAATGGACTATGCAGGACGTAAGACATTAATTGAATTATTTAGATACGTTTCAATGGATGCATCAAGACTCCCATTAGATGTAAATGACTGCAGCAGGAAATAAAGTCAGTAGATTAATGCATCACAGTGAAGGAAGCCAAGAAAAAGTTATTTTTATGCTATATTAACCTGATGATGAACTGTGAGGATGTTTAGAACAAACTTTTCTGTGTTTAAATAGTTTCTGGTGTTTTAGCTTAATGTTCAGAGCAACTATTAGTCAGGCATTAGCAGTTTGACTTCTTAAGGTGATGCTTGACATGTCAACTTCTGACTCAGCCAATGGTGTGAGTTTAGGGGCGGGACTATGATTAATTATTATCAGACAGCTTTACGTAGAAGTGTCTGGGAAACCTGTTTGGAAACCACAGCACAGTTTACACACACACACACACATGCAAATGCAAAAAAGTGGTGTAAAGCACCTCCATTAGTGCTCTGCAAAATAAATAAATAAATAAATAAAAGTTTAGAATGACATGAAGGTGTGTAAATAATAACAGAATTTGTATTTTTTTTTTCTGTCTGTGAAGTTGTCCAAAAGATCGACATTCTAACGTCCAATATTGACCTTGGAGAAGACGAACCAAGTCTATCCAATGGACTGTTCCAAGATGCCACCAAAAGCAGTCAGTCTAGTGTTGTTGCATTGATCCACAATTCAAACGGCGAAGAGGACATGTCAACTTCCAATTCCTCTCTCGAACACAGCCCTGTCACTGTGGATTTAATTCACATTAACGGTCCTTTGCCGATGAGAAACCGCACAAGCCCATCACCTCCTGAGCAACGATCCGTTACTGTTCAGGATACAGGCAAACGAGTTGTGAAACAGAGCTCAGAGACTCAAAGGACAGCAAATGGAAACTGCCTACTGCATCAAACGGCAAGGAAAGCCCAATTGGAAAACCACAGACCCCCTGTAGCTCCAGTAGTGTGCACTAACTCCAATAAAACCCACCGGCCTCCACCTTACCCTCAGAACGGACAGGTGAAGATGAGGACCCCTCCCTATCCTGGAAAACATAAGATGCTCTCCTCCACCATAGTGTAAGGACACAAAACTAACTCGCTTTCACAGAAACCCAATCATCAGCAAAGAGGAAAACACACGCAAAAACATCACGCATACTCACAGATACATTGCACACATGCTTAATCGATTACCAAGTAATTCGTCCAAATGTTTCTTGGTGACAAAACTCGGGGTAAGTGGACACTACACATTCTTAGATAAATGGTCAGCATGTGCTCGCTGTGTTTATGTTTAATGCATGTGTGCATCTGCACTTCTAATCTCAAATTATCAGGTATTTATACACTACTGTTCAAAAGTTAGGGGGAAGACTTTTAATGCTTTTGAAAGAAGTCTTTTCTGCTCACTAAGGCTGCATATACTTGATTACAAAAACAGTAAAAACAGCAAAAATTGAGAAATATTATTACAATTTAAAATAAATGTTTTCTATTTGAATAAATTGTAAAATGTAATTTATTCCTGTGATGCAAAGCTGAATTTTCAGCATCATTACTCCAGTCTTAATTCAGTGCAACATGACCCTTCAGAGATTATTCTACTATGCTGATTTGCTGATCGAGAAACATTTCCGATTATTAACACAGTTGTGCTGCCGAATATTTTTGAGGATTTTAATATTTTGTGACATTATAAATATCTTTACTGTCACTTTTGATAAATGTAATGAATCCTTGCTGAATAAAAGTATTAATTTCTTACAAAAAATTGTACTGACCCCAAACTTTTCAGCAGTAGTGCTTCGCGTCGGGGTCCTGATCCCCCTGTCGGGGGTTTTTCTGCGATAACAACCGGCTGGGTGTACATTATCCCCTACTAATTTTACACATGCTGTCAACTATTATCTAAGTTGTTTTAAATTCATAAAAGGAGAAACATCTGAGACGACTCTGAGCTTTAAAAGAGCAACTTCCGATGGGTTTATTTCCCCAAAGTGCTGAAACATGTGCCACATCCATGTGCCTTTCAGGAAAAAAACTCTAGTCTCTAGTACAACAGACACTATAACCATGTGTTTTTTCTTAGTTATTATTTCCCAGAAAAGAAAAGCATGGTGGGGTCTGCCGGCATTGAATCATTTCCTTAAAAATAGAGACTGAGCCATTTGTGATGAAGACAGTCTACACAATGACTCAGTGTTAACAAGGCTAACTATGCGTCATGAAAGATGTCTTCCATCTGTTCCACAGCCTAACAGAGTGTCAGTACACTGAACTTGTTTCCTCAGATTACGGCGAGCTTTGTTGTTCGCCCTGCAGGCAGAGGAATGGTGTTGAACGCTGTGTGATTCAAAAACCGATCCCGCATGGCATTTTCTCAGATCTGAGGCCGAACATGACTTTGGGACAACTGTGCAGCTCTGTGTTGCTTTATCACACAGGAATTTAGGATACAATCAGGAACGTTTGATAAACATTCTATAAATGAAACTTCTATCCATGGTTGATTATATCGGGTCTTCTTTAGTTGTTGTTGAGGCACGATAAAAGTTTAAACACACAACTTTAAGGCAGGGATTTCTTGGAAAATCAACTTACGCGACTGTAGACTAAATGTAGATAATATTATGATGTCCATCAATTCATTATCTAGATTTATAGATGTCCTTAAGGAAACTTGAGAGATGCTTGGTTGTGCAAAACCAGCGGTTGCCAGGGCATTGATTTGTGGTTGCTAGGGTGTTTTCTGTGTGGATGGTTACAGGTTTAAATCCGCCCACCTACAAGTCTCTGTGATATTATCATCATCTCTAAATATGCAACCTAGGCTCATTGGAAAAAGATACCTATCCAATTCAATGCAGTTTCCAGCTGAAATGAACACTAGTGGCAATAAAACACTAACAACATTTAAGCCTTTTTGCATAAATTATCCATTACAGGGGCAGATTTTCAGAGACTAGAGACTTATTTTTGTTTCTTGCATAATATAATGTTCCGGGCTCAAAACACTTTTGACATGGTGCATGGTTTGTAAACAAATACATAATGTTTGCACCAAATTTTGCAGCTTTATTTATATGTATATCTTTTCTGTGTAAACTTACTTCATAGCTCACCTGGTACAATATTGCGCTTGCGATGTGAAGCGCTCGGGTACGAGTCACAAGAAAAGCTCAAAGACTTGTAAAGGCAAGCTAAAATGCCAAGCAAATGCATTTTTAATCACATTTTTGCTTTTGTTAAATCTATTGGTTAGGATTTAGTATAAGGTTTAGTTTAGGTTGTATGTTATTTTCAAATGCGATACAGCATTGACCTAGCATCACTCACTGAAAACTTCATTTACATACAACAAACAATACAATAACACATTGCCAGATTGTTCATGTGTTTTGGAGAAAACTGAATGCACTTTTGGTGCCACTCACTGGACATTTCACATTGAATGTGTCACGAAATATGCAGGAAGCTTTGTAATAGATCCATTTTGCAGGCATGTTTTACCAATAATATTATGTAAAAAATAATCACCAACATCATCCCTCCAACAAATGTAAGTGTAAGTGATTTTTTCACCATTTTATCAGGTGAAAATCATATTTCTAATCAATGAAGCAACAGCGCACAACAAGAGGACACAAGATTTTGATGTCTGGAGCATGCTCACATTGAGCTTTAATACCTCTGAAAAACCCCTGGCTTAGGTACTAGTTAAACTAAGCCATTTAGCTAGGACAGCTTGAATTTGACACTATTCCCTGACGTATTCGACATTCCTCTGGGGTTAAAGTTAAAATGTCAGATGTGAGAACAAAAGGAACTGATTTCTGCCTGCCGGGATGTGAAAGCAATAGTTACGGTTTGGCAGTAGAGGGTCATTGTCCTCTAGTGGAGGGTATGCATCTCTGCACTGTTGTTTTTTTTTTATAGTTTTCAGGTTGGCCCTTCCGTCTGGTTTTCATTAGAAACCACTTGGCTTAAGGCCTGACCGAATGAGGCAAGCTCGTACAATATTTGTGACGGTCAAATAAACAGGCATTTTCAGACATTGTTTACGATGATGGCCACCCACTAGCTGGGAGGGCAACAACTGCTGGGCTCAACACAAACTAGGAAGTAGGTGCATAACAGACAGCGTCACCCAAACACAGCGGATGTTTTCATAGACGTGTGTTTACAGAGAACGCCCACCCTTTGGTGCCTGTCATGTCATTCCAAACCTGAATAGCTTTCTTTATTCTGTGGAACAAGATGATTTATGATGATTTTGAAGAACATTTGGGTCCAAACAACAACCCCATTTACTCTCAGTGCATTAACAAAAAACACCAAAACATTTTAAAAATCTTTTTATGGCAGGAAAATTACAGAATTTTCATTTTTGGGTAAACTATACCTTTAAGTCTCATGTTTCTCATATCTTTCTCTTAAGAAAAAATGATGCTCTATAGACATTAAGTCAGAGATCTCAATGTGAACTCAAACCCATCAAGTTCTCATCAATCACTTTTATAGCTCTACAGTATATACTGTACTCTTACTTTATGGCAACTATTCACTCATTGCTGTCTATTTTTAAGGAATTTTCAGAGAAACGTGAGACAAAGTTGATACTTAAACCTTCCTGAAAGCTCTATTAAGTCACGTTAGGGATTAAAAAAAAAAAAAAAAAAAAAAAAAAAACTTTAAATAGACTTAAACCATCATAATCCTGCCCTGAACACAAGTATGACCTACTGTGTATTACTCAAATCAAGCTAAATTATATTTTCAGCTGGACTAGAGACATTAAAGTTCAATAATAAAGTCACATCAGCTTTAATATATTGTTCAAGCAAAAGCTATTTTAAGAACAATCATAAAATATAAATGTGTAGAAGACAGTTTTACTTTTGGGTAGGTGGATAATTACATCTGTCTGTGAGTGCTAAGATTTTGGCTTGAACTTTCTGGGGTGGCAGACAATTTGGACAAATGAGGGATGGAGCAATCATACAGTATGACGGCATGAAGTCTGCTCACATTGCAACTTATTCTGGCTACCAATTAAACGCCTCCTCTGTCTTAGTTAAAATGACCAACCACAGGTTTTTTTTTTTTGTTTGTTTTTTTGTGCTGTTTAGGGGCGGGATTATCAGAAAAAGATGGCACCACAATAATTGTCCAGAGTACAATATAAATAAATAAATAAATAAATAATGGTACAGAAGTCAGGTTGAAAGATGTATAAAAATGAAATAGTTTAAAAAACATGCAATAATTGTGTAAAGATTACTTATTTTCAACCTGGAGCCAGACATTCTCTCAAAATAATAATAATAATAATAATAATAAATATAGATTTTTATATTGTTTTATCCAACGTAAGGTCAATATTTCCCAGAATATAATATTAGAAAAAATACAATCATATGTCCAGGAGAAACAACCACGAATTGAACGGATCTTATTATGATTGTGATTTATCTTTCCTGTGATATGTACTTCAAAAATTTATACCAGAACCATACAGAAAAATTAGTTCTCGTTTAGAAGGGATTCATGCTGAACCCCTTATATTTTCATTTGCTTAAAAATATAACACCATAGCAACCACACAGCAACGATCCAGAACACTAGAAACCACATTGTAAAATAAAACATGTTCAAATATGCTAAATCACGATCACAGAGGCCTTGTTTACAAGCATCATGATTCGATCACAGATGAGAAACATCGCTGTTTCTCAAATATAACTGAATTTTAATCAAAGTACAAACATGGTGTTTCGAGTGAAATATAGAGTATTTAATGGCTTAATTTACCTGTGTAAAGTGAACTTCGGATGTGATTCACATGATCTGATATCAGTCATGCTGAAGTCTTGTGTATATTAAGGCGCTTAATCCAAATGTTTTATTCAGGCCGTTATTTTCCGTTAAGGCTGCACAAGTTAGCGGGAAATTTCAAATCCCTTGTTTTTGCGCTCTGGTTGATTGACAGGTGAGTAGGCGGTGCTTCGCGACACATCTACTACTGTGATAAATGTGATTTTAGTGATTCGAACGCAAAACATGTAGGCTAAGTCCTAGTTTTCCATTTAGTTCTCTCCAACTGTAATCAGTTAACGATTCAAAAATACAAGTCATGCAGAACTGCCGTTATAATCACTGAAACTGAGAAATGAATCACTTTTTTAAATAGTAGTCTATGTGCGCTTTGTGGTTTATCAAGACGAGCGCGCAAAATTCAGTGAACGCGCACACTCAACAATACTCTGGCATTTTCAGCGTTGACTAATCTGAACGCATCTGATTGGCCAATGCATTTATAAACTCAACAGAAACGTGCGTTTGGTTAAATAAAAGGCTTTTAAAAAGCCATCTGAGGCTTCATTTCATTTGAACTACAACAGCCATATTATATTTAGATTAATGATGGAGGGCAATTTTTGCCCCTTTATCTTGAATTTGTGGGGCATTTTTGGTGACATTTTTGCCCTCCTTAATTTCTGACCCCTTGATTGTAATCAGACAGTCGGCCTACTTTATTATTCCTTAAACTGAATAGTTGTGTAGCTATGTCCAAACCAGAGTGCATACAGTCAGTCTTCTCTGTTGCTTCATCTATTAAAAGTGTTTCCAATCAACAGCCTACACTAGAGTCACCATAAAGACAGCACACTGTTGCATTAGGAAACTCATGTCCAATCAGATCTACTGTCCTCAACACGGAGCCAAGCTGAGCGTATAAATTAGAGTAATAATAAATCACCCTGATAAGCCAGAACAATCTTGGCATTAGAACACTGGAGACTAAACTGCATTGTATTATTTTAACACATATAACGTGGGCCAGTCAGGTTTGTAAAAGCAACAGCTATGCCAAGGACAAGTCAGAGGTAGAGAAGCACCTAGTGTCGTATCGTCATGCTCATCTTCTGTAATTATTGCTGATTAGCTCTTTTAAAATGTTTGTCGGCAGCTCTTCTTTTCTCTGATCTGGGCTCTGCTCCAGCGTTCTCTTATAGCATCGATCAACGCGCTTTGAAAGGGACATCTGTCTAATGAAGATGCCCGTGGCTTGTGACCCTGTCTGTGATGGGCGAGACGTGAGAGTGCACTATGTAATGAAAATCTTTTTATTACACAGGGACTGATGCCACACAACCCAGCTGACTCACACCGGAGGACGGAGAATCCCGGGCCGAGGGGCAGTGACTATATTTCCCATGGAAAACTCCAGAAACATCTCAAAGCCCTCTTTCTCTCTCACACCCCTGCTGAAAAAAAAAGCTAGTTTGGACCAGCTTAAAGTCACCATGAAATGGCATTCGCAGCTCAGATTTACTTACTTCATGTGGTTGGAGGGGCTGGGTCAAAAAGCAAGAGGGATTTGTGATGTCAGCTGAAAAGGAAAGTCGTTTCAGAGGCGGAGCAAGTTGTTACATTTTGTTGAAAGATTATGAAAACAAGCATTTTTAAAAATAAGAATAATGTGCATCAAGGAATTTTAAACAAACAGGAAAGTAAATGGGTCAGTTTTAACTTCATGTTGTTTTAAAGACACCATGGAATCCGTTCTTTTATTTTTTGCAAATATATGCATTTAAAATGCATGGCGTTTCCCTCTAGGCAATCAGTCCAAAAATATGGACTATGCATAGACTAGACCAGTGGTTCTCAATTCTGGGCAATAGCAACTGCATGGCAACAATCTAAAAAGCCAGACACAACATAACACTTTAGTAACTGTATAACAACACCTTAGCAACTGCATAGCAACAATCTAAAAAGCCACTCACAACATAACACTTTAGTAACTGTATAACAACACCTTAGCAACTGCATAGCAACAATCTAAAAAGCCACTCACAACATAACACTTTAGTAACTGTATAACAACACCTCAGCAACTGCATAGCAACATTCTAAAAAGCCACTCACAACACCTTAGCAACTGCATAGCAACATTCTAAAAAGCCAGACACAACATAACACCTTAGCAACTGCATAGCAACATTCTAAAAAGCCACTCACAACACCTTAGCAACTGCATAGCAACAATCTAAAAAGCCACTCACAACACCTTAGCAACTGCAAAGCAAAACAAACTGTAATTTAAAAGTGCTAAACTGAGTGATAAATGTCTGTTTGAGATATTTAATATGAAAACAAACAAAACTGCTCATATTATTTTCCTCATCCAAAATGTTAGTAGGAAGTGACAGGAATGTATTTATTTTGAAAGCCTTCTCTTGGCTTTTGTCAGCTAAGTACAGTTTTTCATGGCTGTGACATTAACTAAAGACTATTGGGTATTTTAAAAAGGCACCAGTCTTTCATTATGTCCCGCCCCAACTTCCTGTTTCAATAGGAAATATGTCAACACAGGAAAGAAATCTGAGCTCATCAAACCATTTCATGGGACTTTAACTGGTTTAGATGGACACAGTGCTGGTGTGTCACAGGCACAAGCGGGTTAAACTGGTTGTTTTTGAAGGCAGACCAGTGTATTATCGTGAAAGGTCCCAAAACATGCTGGTTACTTAGTCTGACTGAACTAGTTTAGCTGGTCAAGGGTCAGTTTTGGGTCATTTCAGCAGGGCCTCTCTCTCTCTCAAGCTGCTCTGTGTAAACCTTTTGGAACGAGCTGCCCTTCTTAACTACCCTGTGACCTGATATCTGCGTGTTTCTCCTTTAAAAGGAACACAACCAAGGAATAAGCTGCTTTAGGTTGGAAATTTATGACTTTATAATAGGGCCTTGAGCTCTCAGATATATGCAAACTAACGCCAGTGCTCATGTAGATCTGAAAGACTGTGACTACCCAGCTAATGAGAATATGTTCTAAGAACGTTTTGCTAACCAGTGTTGGGGAAAGTTACTTTTGAAAGTAATGCATAACAATAATGCCTTGCCGTAACTGCATTCTTAGTTACTTTTTATGGAAAGTATTGCATTTTAGTACTTTTGTGTTACTTTTTGTCACCTGGGCTGGGCTTGCTTAATTTGATATATATATATATATATATATATATATATATATATATATATATATATATATATATATATATATATATATATATATATATATAATATATATATATATATATTATATATATAGGCAACTGTAAGGGCCTATATGTATTTGAAAATGTAACACCAATATTTAATTGTAAATTTAAAAGTAATGCATTACTTTACTAGTTACTTGAAAAGGTAATCCGATTACTTGTAATGTATTACCCCAGCACTATTGCTAACGTTCCCATTAAGTACTGAAACCGTTATTGCTGAATGTTCTCTGAACATTTTTTAACGTTACTGGACAAACATTTGTTCATAACCTTCCTTGTTAGCTGGGTAGACAATTGAAATGCCTAAAAAGAGGAAGTGTTTTCTGAATATTGTTATTATTGCTATTATTATTCAGACCAAAGATTAAAATGATTTTTTTGTTCAGGGAGGCTGAAGGATCTAGAATTATGTTAAGCTTAAGCTAATAAACATTAACATTGCCTCAAAGGCAGCTCATAAAACCACTTCAAAGAGGTTTACAGCTAAGATATCAGATAGAAACAGAGTTTATACTTCTGGATTAACGTATAAGTGCAGTGTTGCAGCTGTGGACTGGAATTATTTAATCAGTATTAAAGCCAGTATTAGCCATCTTTATAGACTGTTGCTATCATTTAGTGGCATTTTCACTCTGTGGCCAACAGAGGGCGCTTCAGACCACACAACGACAGGAAGGTGACGCCAGGGACACGTGAATGTCTTATAAATGTGTACAGCTCACATTAAATAAAACATTAAGTGTTTAAATTATATTCACAAGTGAGTTCTGATCTTATAAACAAAATAAATAAAATGAATTTATAATTTCTAAACATTTCTGATTTTTGAAATATGAATGGTATAATAATGATTTCTGAAGGATCATGTGACACTGAAGACTGGAGTAATGATGCTGAAAATTCAGCTTTGATCACAGGAATAAATTCATTTTATATTCAAATATATTCAAATAGAAAACAGTTATTTTAAATTGTAATAATATTTCACAATATAACAGTTTTTGATATGTAATTTAAATCAAATATCTGCAGCTTTGGTGAGCAGAAGAGACTTCTTTCAAAATCATTAAAAAATCTTTCCGATCTAAAACTTTTGAATGGTATTCTAATACTATTGACACTCTACATTTTTTTTTTGGTTTTGGCCCTTTCCCTAATGGCTTTCTCACATTCAGCATTTGTACATGACAGTATTACTCCAGTCAGATTAATATTTGCAATATAATTTAGAGCTCTATATGGGACAGCTGACAGCGTCTGTGTCCCTGTTTATTTAAATCTTGTCTGAGAGTTTCCTCACTTCTCTGCATGCATCTGTTCAGGGGGTGAATGCATTATATCTTTTTATAACATTATTAAGAGATATATACATCATAAAACAAAAATCCAACGGCTTTGTATGTCATTCAGCATCTGAAAGCCTATAAAGGGAACATGCCGGGTCATATTTAATGCCTAAATCAAGGAAAATTATTTTATTTTATTTCATTTTTACTTTGTTTTATATTTTGCATTTTCATGAAAATGTAACAAATTCTCCACAAATGGCCATAATTGTAATGCATAAAAAAATCTTATTTGTCTTACTGTAATGTAATATATTTAAATAGTAAAAATATATTTAATTTGTGAAGTATTCACAGATCATGGAAGTATTTTTCTGCTGTCTTTAATTTATGCTTTTTCCAATATAAAATATATATAAAAATATATAATATATATATAAAAAATATAAAAAATATAATATAAAAATATAAAAAAAAAATATATATAAAAATGCTAAAATAAAAAAAAAAAATAACAACAAAAATAACAAAATGTTTATTTAATGGGAAAACTTGCTTAATTGTCCTTTAAAAAAATAAAAAGAACAATAATAATAATACATTTTCATGTCATGCTTCTTTATTTTCTTGTATTTAAAAAATAAATAAATAAAAAATAAAAAAATAAACTTTGATTTGGGGGTAAAATGTGACCTGGACAAAGTGGACATGTTTTCATGTGATTAATTTTTTCATTATCATATACATTTTCCTAAGCCCTCATGCACAACTGATTTAGAGCAGCATGTAATGTGCTTTAGATATTCATCTTATTAATCACAGTTCACTGGTCTTTAGCACAGAAAATGATCTGATGGCTGATGTCCTGTCATGACGTGGGAACCTCTGATTCTTGAGTCAAACTCAGTCTGCTGGACTCCAGGCGGAGTGGACATATATTGAGCGTGGGTAACTCGTTCAGTGACCCGTCTCTTCTCTCGCCTGGCTCCTGAAAGACAAATGGCGTGCAGGTTAACGGGTGTGTTCCTCGTGACTAGCCGCTAAGTGACTGTGGTTTAGCCGAGTGCACAAGGGCAGTCAAACACAGTCATTATTCTTGGCCTGAGCTGCTGACTAAACAGCACAGATGCATTACTTCTACTCATACATAAAGACAAGCAAGCATGCCTTAATATATGAAAAACTGCTGCAGTAAATCAAAATCACTTGTGTGTTTGTTTCTTTTAACTTCTTAAAACATCTACACAGCTGATGAGAAGCAGCCCATAAAAAGGTTTAGAGCAAATGGAGCAAATGTCCTACCAAGAAAACAACAACAACAAAAACAAGACAAAAAAAAAAAAAAAAAAAAAACTGAGGAAGATATTTAGTTTTTGCAGCTTATGCAACATGGATTTAAAGGGATGGTTCCAAACCTGTGTGAGTTTCTGTCTTCTGTTGAACACACAAGAAGATATTTTGAAGAATGTGGATAACCAAACAGTTTCTGGTCCCCATTAACTTCCGTAGTGCTTTTGTGTTCAACAGAAGAAAGAAACTCATACAAGTTTAACTTGAGGGTGAGTAAACGAAGCATTTAAAGGCCAGGCAATTATTGCACGGATCTATAATTATCTGTGATAATTTCTGTAATAATGCAGGCTTTTTGCGGATGTTGATGATGGCACGTCAGACAGCGACTCTGACCAAAAACAACACACGTAAAAATAAACATCCATTCAAACAGCAAACAAGGAACCTGCCATCTAAGAAAAATACGAACCTGTGAGCGCTTATGAATTATTGAAGCCTTCAAAATAAGTTAAGAATAAGTAAAGAAAGTTGTCTCAGTCTTTACCTTACAGAAAATTTACAAAATGAGAGTGCAAACATTTAAAGCAGCAGATGACAAAACAGTGGCGCGCACTTATAATAAACAGAACGTTATTGTGGATTGGTGTAGATGCTAACATAGTTATAGTTATCATTTTTTACTGTACGGGCCTTTACTGTATGACTAAAGACTCATCTTAAATCTTCTGAGACTGATGCTCAAATCATACCTGAGAGCAAATCAGAAACAAATTGATGGAGGAATAGAGGGAGGAGAAAGAAAGAGAAGGAAAAAGTGAGTGAAGGGATGAAAGGCAGGAGATGAAGAGGTCTGTTAGATGACAGAGATGTGTGAAGTGTCTCAGAGCGGCTACAAAGAGACGGACAGAGATGTGAAAGAAAGCTGGAAGATGATGTGATGATCTCTCTCTCTTTCTCTCTCTCTCTATTCTCTGTGTGGTGTTGTTGGTAGTGTGTTGCTAAGCTGCACTTTGATTTGACTGGAAAGTAATAAGCATAAAATACACAAATATTGAGTATAAATGATAGGGCTACACAATTATGACAAAAATCACAATAGTCGATTATTCCCTTGAAATTGTAATTGCATTTATTGATTACGATTACCACAACTTACATTAACTGAATGATGTTTATACCTTTGTTTGAAGTAGCTGCTGCATGCCATATTTTTATATAAAAATAAAAAGCTGAAACAACAAGCTGGAACAAGCTTTTATTTCTTATATTAAGCCTCAAATGTCAACTATATTGGATATGCATGGTATTATAATGTCATACTAAAACTAGAATTAAAACAATGGAAAAACCCTTAAGAGAACATGTAGAAAAAACATCATATAACATAATAATAATAAGATAATAACAACATAATAATATGCAGAATAACATAAGTGGACTTTGATTAATTAATTGCCGCTTTGAACAATTATGTAATTTTGGCATCTATTATTGTAATCACGATTAGAAATTCGATTAATTGTGCAGCCCTAATAAATTTTATATATTATATATATAATAGGATACTACTGCTCACCATCACCAAGGCTTCTTTTATTTGATTAAAAATACAGTGAATACAGTAATATTGTGAAATATTATTACAATTTAAAATAATATTGTAAAATGTAATTTATTGCTGTGATCAAAGTTGGATTTTCAGCATCATTACTCCAGTATTTTTAAAAACTTTAATTTTATAGTTATCGTTAGTGTGAATGTGCCTGTACTTTTGAATGGTAGTGTATATTCATGTTTATGTCCTAAATCAGTAGTCATGTCAGCATTTCTCAGTGAAAACATCCTGAGAGTCCAGACAAACACACAGAGGTTCAGCTGGAAATATCTGAAGGACGTCTGAAGTGAAGAAGTGCTCTGACTGGCCTGATTTCTGAATCACAGTCCCGGTGCGGTTCTGAGGGAAACCACCACTGCATTTCTGGGTTTCCTTCACACACACAAGCTTCTGACCAACTCTGCTCACACACTTCCATCTGCAAACACAAACTACTCTCCAAATTATAAGAAGCAGACACAGAAACTCACACACATTGTGCACGTTTCCTCTCACGTCAGACAACGACACATATTTGCTCAGAATGAGCACCTGATGTCATTCTCACTCACCCTACATCTTTTCGGGCCACACCTGTGTGAAGAGGAAGAGGTAAACATCCTGAAGAGCAGACAGCACAACTACTTCCTCTTTGGTCTCAACTCGACTCGACCAAAAGCATTAGTGAGCTGCAGCAACTGTAAATAGTTTGAAAGCTCTTTAACATTTTAAATACGATCAAAATAAAAAAAT